>NC_056747.1:888573527-888873527 GCF_019279795.1 Protopterus annectens | reverse complement strand
AGCAGATAAGTATCGTCATAATTCCAAAATTTAAATAATTTCCTTCTCTTTATATTTTGGCTAATATTCAAAGTTTTTTGTTTGTCCCTTATTTTTCCGTACAGTTTTTACACTTCCAAAGTACTATTGTTAGTATTTTCTTCTTTTTACAACTTCCGTACAGTAGTACCTCTTGAATACTGTCATTATTATTTATCTACTTTTGTACACTTTGTGTAGTTTTACTGCTTAATACTATTGTTAGTAGTTTTCTTTTCTTTTTTTTTTTTTTTCGTAACTGGCCTTAAAATAAATTCTGTTATTGCTTAAATCTTCATTTTTTTTTTCTCTTAGTTTGGCAGTGATTGCCAGTTGCCAGTAATGGCAGAAAAAAGCCCTACAGGGTTTAAAAATGTTGTGCGACACAAACTTCCCATGTGTGTACTGCTTTAGGTCCCTTGGATCTTCAGGAAGATTGCTCCATATGTCATGGGTTTTAACCCCTGGGTTGCTGTTTAAAGAAAGAACAAACGGATCTTAAAAGGCTTACTTCCTTCAGCCTTTGGAGAAGCTTTATCTGGAGACCAATGGAAGTCATCTTCTCTGAAGCCTTCTACAGCGTCTACAGTTTTAGAGCCATCCAAAAAAAGACTAAGAAAGAACCCACCTCAACATCAGATCCAAAAAAAGAAAAAAATTACCAGACCCAACTTCCCCAGATCAGATGAAGAAAAAGCATCAGATCTGACTGCTTCCAGCCCTACCACATCCAATGTTGTTTTACTACCTAGAGCTAGGTATTCACCTTCTGTGGATCCAGTGCCATCAAGGGTGCCTTCACCTTTCTTGGATCAGCCCAGGTCCCCCTGTATTATATCCACTCGTTCTTCCTGGAGTTTGACTGAGGAAGATGGAGAAAGATGATGAGGAAGATTTTCTCAGTGCAGAGTCAGGTAGGTGTCTTACCGGCTCCTACCCCTTCAGGTCAGGAAGTCCATTCTTCTACTACACCCACACTACAAGTTCCTCCTCTGGCTCCTTCAGCTGTTTGAGTCCCTGGATCTGAGCTGTCCTGCTCCATCTGGCTCAGATCTGGAAAGAGTAATATTTTCGCATCCAAAACTTACCCTGAATACTTTGGTTCTGTCAGATCCAGAGAACTCTCTGAACTCAAGCTTCCCTGTCAGATCTGAGGTGTTGGAGTCAATTCCAAAGCTCTCAGAGCCGTCTCTGGGCCTTGGAGCCGCAGCACTGGATAGCTCGGCTGTGACTTCCACCTTGGGGAGATTGCCTTTGGAGCAGGGGGAAGATAGAGGTCCAAAAAGCTTGTCTTTTTGGATCCGAGGTCCTCCCTTTCTCTAGAGCAGTCTGCTTTCAAGGCTTTGAAGAGGGTTTTCTCTGCCTTGGCAGAACAGACAGATCCAATCTCTTTGTATCTGAAGCCTTCTACCTTGCTGTCTCTGCACTCAGAGCTTCATCAGTGTTTACCACTGGGACAACCACTCTGAGACCCCAGGCTTCCCAACAGGGTATCTCGATTTTTTTCGATACCTCCCCAGAGCATCCCACTGAGGAGGTCCCTTAGAAGAAGATGGGTCAGAGGAAGCATTTGAACTCCCCATAGGAGTTTGTCACCGAAGATACAGACTTCAGTGAAGGTGAGGGGTCCTCCCCGCTCACCGCCTGAAGATGTCTTATTTGTAGACATCCTTGAGATCCTAAAGCAGTGAGGTGGTTGGATGCCCATCACCCTTCATTAGAGGAGTCTGCATTCCTGGAGGCTTTTGATACTGGCTCTTCTACCTCCAGGATTACTCCATCCACCGACAAGCGTATTGAGTTAGTCTCTCGGTGTGCATGGAAGGAACCCAACACATTTAAACCAAGTCAAGATTATGGCACCACCTTTGGATAAATAGCTTTGGAGTAAAGTTGTGCCTGTTGATGCCATGGTCATGATGGTGGCAACAAAGAAGGAATTTGCTGCGGAGAGTTCCACTGCTCATCCCCCTAACAGGGAGTCTAGGGCAATGGACAGGTTTGGGAAGCATGTCTATACTTCTGTGACCTTCACCTTAGAATTATTTGGCACATTTTACAAGATTACAGAGGGATTTGATTAAGGAGCTGTCAGATACCCTATCAGATCAGTTTCTGAAGAGATCCAGTCATCTGTAACTTTTCAGTTGGCTGCCCTGCAACGTATTTCAAATGTTTCCATGAGGCTCATTTCGCATGTAGCCAAAGGAACCTAAAGGGCTGCGGGTTCAGGCATTGCCATCAGGAGACATGCCTGGATGCACTCATGTGATTTTGCTGAGCCCTTCAAGTCATAGTTTGTCAAATTTTCATTTGACGGCACTTCCTTGTGTGGCCACAAGGTAAAGGGCACATTATCCAGGTGTAAGATGGATGGAAATACTCTTTCTGCCATGGGCATATGTTTTTTGACCCTTTAAAGATCCTTTTCTAGAAATCAGTAAGGTGGCCGGAAGATGTAGTTCAAGAAATCCCAGGGTCCTTTCCAGAACACACGAGGGGAAAGTTCCCCAGAGATAGAGGAGGAAACTCCGATGGCTGACACTGCCCCTATGGCAGAAGTCTCCTGCAAAACTAGGGGTCTGGAAATTCTTTTTTTGACTGACCTTACCAGTGCTCCTGAAAGGAGCACAATTGTCCTCCTCTGGAGGCAATCAGAGGTTGCTTATCCCTGCACCAGAGAGCCTGGCTAGACATAAGAAAATATACTTATGTGCAGAGGATTATTTCCAGAGGTTATATAATACCCTTTTCCCTTCCACCTCCAATTTCAAGAAGAATCTCCTGATGTTCCACCTAGTCAGAGGGAGCAAGCAGCAATTCAGATACAAAAGCTACTAGAAAAAGTCTCATCCAAGAGGTCTCACCAAACCAGGTAGAATCCAGAACTTACTCAGTGTTTTTTTTAGTGCCAAAGAAATCAGGGGACTGGAGACCAGTTTTGGATCTCAGCAATTTAAACTAGTCAATATAACACACGAAGTTTCGGATGGCCACAGTTCAGTCAGTTCTCCTTTTTCTGGGCATTGACGAGTGGATGTGCTCAGTAGGCCTTCAGTATGCATACTATCACATAAAGATGAACAGACAATCCAGAAGGTACTTATGCTTCCGGCTGGGAGCCACTCATTACCAGTTCAGAGCTCTGGCCTTTGGTTTCACCACAGCCCCTATGGTGTTCACCAAATGTATGGCAATAGTAGCCACAGCCTACTTGAGACTGAAAGGGTTCTGGGTGTTTCCATATCTGGTAGAATAAAAATATCTGGACAATTGGTACAATAGAATATCTGGACAACTGACTCATTACATCCCCCTCCAAGGCTTCAGTTGTTAAGGGCAAGAGATCAGGTTCTCTAGACTTGTTCTCATCTGGGGATAACCATAAACTACGACAAGTCTGAATTGGAACCAGCTCAGAATTTGGAATTCATAGTACCACTCTTCAACAGACCGTCAATGATAGCTTCACTGCCTCCCTCAAGAGTTCAGACTGTAAGTTCACAGGTCAAAAGAATAATCTGCAATACCAAGATTTTGGCCTACTTTGTCCTTCAAGTTCTAGGGTCAGTGTCAGTGACAATAATACTAGTACCTTTAGCCAGATTTTACATGAGGATTTTACAGTGGATGCTAGCAACTATGTGGTCGATACTTTACCAACCCATGTTGAACTCTTGATACGAATCACTCAAATATGCAAGAGATATCTCAGATGTTGGATTTAGTCAGATCAGGTTCTTTAAGGCCATTCATTCATTCTCGCTCAGCCCAAAGCCATAGTGACCATGGATGCTTCCCATTTGGGGTGGGGGGGAGCACTTTCTGGGGAAAACAATCCAAGGCACTTGGTCCCCCAAAGAAGCCAGTTTGCATATCAGTGTCCTAGAGACGAGAGCCTTGCTTTTAATGTTACAGGCCCTTCAGAATGCTCTCCCTCTGGGAATGATTGCAGTTCAGACAATGTGTCAGTAGTTTGGTACATAGATAAACAAGGCGGGACTGAGTTGGTGGACTTTAAGGATTCCCTGCGGGTTGCATTGTCGGGGATGCTGGATGGGCAGATTAGTGTGATGAGGGAGATGATTTTTCTGAGCTGTGGTACAGAATTGGAATTGCCTAGACATGGTAAGGCATTGCTGTGTCTAATTTTGGTAGCTGCCAAAAAAGTAATTACTATAAAATGGAAATCAGAATCTAAACCCGACTATACTTAGTAGTGAATATAGTAACAGAGATAAAACTGGGATTGAGATCTTTAGAAAAGAGTAGGCGCACACTACATAAGAAGAAATGGGAATTGTGGAAACAGTATGTATAGGGGAGGAATGAGGTTTAAAAAAAGACATGACTTAAATGAGCTATGTAATGTTTGACTGAAAAATGATTGGTTAGATTTTAAGTGATGTATAATGTTTGTGTGTGTGTCAGTATGGTCTGTGATGTATAATGCTTGCAACTCGGATTTTGTTGGGGTGGTTTCTTTTAATTTATATAAATGTATGATTGCTTATGTCATAAGTCATGGTTTAATAAAGATGTTTCTTGTTTAAAAAAGGGGCAGGAAATGAATAATTTGTGTCATGTCACTTAGGTTATATGATATGTAGGAATATATGTAGGAGTATATGTGAAGTTTAATGTTAATTTGTTAATGCAGTTTGATTACTTTTGTATAAATGTAAAATTGCCTATGTCACAAGTGATAATTCAATAAATGTGTTTTGCAAAAAAAAAAAAAGAAATGTTGGCAGTGATTCCACACCTTCAAAGCTCTTCACCACCTATGGACTCTGGATCCTCCTCTTGTGGTTGCGGACAACACCACAGTTAGATGGTACTTCAACAAACAAGGGGGTACAAGGTCTTACCCTCTGTGGCATTTGGCAACAATGGCCTGGGAGCTAGCTTTTCAGCATTTGCTAACTCGCTAACTCTTCAGGCATCATAAATCGTGTTAGAGCAAAACTTTTTGGCAAGTAGACAAAGCAGATCCTAGGCCAGACCCACATGGGTGGCAACTTAAGGCAGCGGTACTCCAGGATCTAGACCAGATGTGGAGGATGCCTCGTTTATCTTTCAAAACAGACAGCTGGAGACATTCTGTTCTGTACATCCTCAGGTAGTGTTTTTATTACACCCACCATGGAAAGACAAATCAAGGCAAGCTAAATTTGCATTCAGCCAGGGCCTTTTCCCTTTCAGTGGAGTATTAGAAAGGAGTGGACTCTAAGTATTTCAGAGGCAGTGACTCGGTCCTCTCTCCATATCTTTACCTAGCATTACAAGCTGGCTGCCTTTCTAGATCCAGGGCAGGCTTCACTTGGACTATTCTCCAGGGGCTTCTGGACCCTTATACTTCCTACTCCCATGTTGGATAAGTTTTGAGAATCTACCCAAATGCCATTGAGGCAGTTTGTTTGAACACAGTACAGTTACGCTAGAACTGCTTACCTGTAATAGCAGATATTTGTGGGTGCTTGTCCAGAACTTTTTTTTATTTATTTTATTTATTCCCACCATGACAAATCCATTTCAGTAGAGCCTTGTCTTCTTCAGCGGTATACTGGAAACTGGTGCACTATAGAATCATTCTAGAGGCAGATATTTGATCCCATGTACAAACTGTTAGCATTCAAATTGGATTGCTTTTCTAGGTCCAGGTCAAGCTTTGCTAGGACCATTCTCCAGGGACTTGCGGATCCATATCCTCCGTCGTCCTGCAAGAGTGGATAGGCTTTGGTATTCAACCCATGTAGCCAAAGGGCTACTGTAGCAGTGGGAATATTGAGCATAGTACAGTTATGTAAATTGCACTTAACCATAGCAGTAGATGTTCAAATTTTTTTACTGCTGCCATAGTCTGATTATAAAGTAGGGTTGTGTTTGTTTCTTCTTGATATTGTTTTTATCGTTTGGTTATTTCAGGATTTTTAGGCTCTTCTGGCATTGTATTGGCAGGAAAGTCCTGAAGAAAGCTTTTCTCTGATTGCTGATTTCCCACCTAGGGATTAGCCAGTCAGAAGCCAGAGTGAAGGAGTAGGAGGAGTCTCAAACCATTTTGAAGTTGGATGTGTTTTGTTTCCTAGACAGGAAAAAAACATAGCCTAAGGGCTACTGCAGCAGGGAGGAATTTGAATATCAAGTGTTTATGGGTAAGTGCAACTTGCATAACTTATAATGTGAAGTTGTTAAATCTCGCCGTTTATTCCTCGGCTCCGACACAGCCGTTAGCAAAGCTCAAGGTTTACCAGTAGCTCGAGACCAAGCCACTTATCCCATGATGCACTGCTGGAATTACTTCAGATCTAGTTTGTCACGGCACAGATCTCGGTGTTCCAGATAGCTCGGACCAATTTTTGTGGAAAGATTCGTCTGTTTGCAAGTTTTAAAAACTTTTTATTGACTTTCATTCATGTTAGGATAGTGTATATACATATATATATATATATATATATATATATATATATATATATATATATATATATATACTTTGTTTTTTCTATAGAAGTGTTTCTAGTTAGCAGTTGGCCTAGTAGTTGGCCTTATATTTAACTAAATTCTTAGTCAGTAGTTGTTTAAATAGTTGCTATGAGTGTGTTTTTTCCATCTGTTTAAATTTGTCTAAATTTAAAAGGATGTCTGATGAAAAAGAGAAGCCACATCCTAAATCTGGCTTCAAAAAATGTCCGGATTGTGGACAAAAAATGTCAGTCACTGACAGAAGCGTTCAGTGTGTTTATTGTCTGGGAGCATTACACCTCCATGACTCTTGTAGCATCTGTCACTCCTTCACTTCCAGGGTACTTTTAGAGAGGAGGAGGAAATTGGTTGATAGGGATTTACTTCAGCACCCCTTCTCGGAAGCACTGGGTGACCAGGATGGTGCTAGTAAATCCTCTAAGTCATCCAAGTCTTCAGGTGACTCCAACTTATCGAAAAAGGCTAAAAAAAATGGAGGGTGTAGGGTCATCGGTTCCACTGCCTTCGGAACCGAGTGTCCCTTCTCTTCGGAGCCAGCTCACAGTTTTGGAGCCAGTTTCTGAGATTCCCTCATCTCCTCTGCTCCAATTAGCACCCTCGGTGTACTCCTCAAAGTCTTCTGTCAGCCTCTCAGATCTGGATATGGACCGGTTGGTGCAGAAGCTTTTACGGGCACCAGGCCTTGCCAAATTGTTGTTGGCTTCCAATCCTTCGTCGGAACTGAAGACCATTAACCCGGACTTGACTGCTCCTCCTCCGAGCCGTACTGGACTTTCAGAGCTGGAGGAGGCCGACCTCTTGGTTGTTGAGCATGTGGAGCTGAGACCTGCTCTGGTGTTATGGGTTCCATCTACTCGGATGTTCTCGGCTCCGACCGGGGATTCTAGGAGCCGACACTCTCCTGTCAGGTCCAGAGAGTATAGTCGTACCGATTTGTCAGTGCCGACTCTTCCTCTCGGAGCTTCGGCTCGGATGAGCTCGGCTCCTACCTTGGGCTCTGAGCCCATGGCCTCGGTGCGGGAGGATCAGACGGTCCCTTCGGAAACGTCTACCTCTTCTCATCGGAGTCGATGGTGCGTTCGATGCCATGAGGAGAGTCCCGTCTCCAAAGACATCATCAGCATCAGGTCTGGCTTCCTCCTTCCCTCAAGCGCCTGTGTTAGCTCTTGCTTCTACCGGTCGACCCAAGCGTAGAGACCCTGAGCCTCAAGTTGTCCCACAGGGCGCCCCCTGCTCTTCTGAGACCTCCCCAGAAGCCCCCACTGAGGATGTACCCAGGAAGAGACTGTGCAAGAGGAGGCACTTGGATTCCCCATAGGAGTCTTTGACATTTGACACTGACTTGGATGAGTCAGAAGGGTCCCCTCAATCCCCCTCTGAGGATATCTCCTTTGCGGAGGTATTAGAGATCCTTAATCAGAGGGGGTGGTTGGCAGTCCAAAAGCCCCCCAAAAGCCCTACTGAGGACGAGTCGGTGCTCTTGGCTTTCGGGTCTCAACTTTCCACCTCTTGGGTGTCTCTGCCTTATGATGAGCTCATGGAGCTGATCTCTCGTAAGGCATGGGAGTCTCCGCAGGCCATAGAACCTGTCCCTCGGAAGCCAAATAAGTTCATCTCTGCCCCCGTGGATAAAGCTTTTTTGACTAGGGGAGTGCCTGTTGATGCCATGGTGGTGGCGGCAGCCACCAAAAAGGAAACGTCTGAGATGTCCTCGTCTATCCATCCTCCTAACAGAGATTCCAGGATCATGGATAGATATGGGAAATGTATGTTTAGTTCAGCGACTTTTTCCCTTCGATCACTAAACTATTTAACCCATTTTACCAGACTACAAAGAGATCTCCTGAAAGAGCTAGGAGGTACTCCCCAGGGTATGGTAGCTGCAGGGGTTGCCAACAAAGTTAACACCCAGCTCGCTACCCTAAACTCGATTGTGAACTCGTCCAAGCGTCTCATATCTTACGCAGTTGATGGTTCAAGTAGAGCCGCTAGTTCAGGCATTGCTCTGCGTGGGCAAGCCTGGATGTGTCTCTGTTCCTTTGCGGAGCCTTTCAAGTCTTCCTTTATCAACACCCCATTTGATGGCTCATCCCTGTTTGGGCCCAAGGTAAAGGAAACTCGTACCAGGTGTGAGCAAGAAGGAAAGACTCTATCTGCCGTCAGAGTCTGTTTTTCTACCCCTACTCAGCTCTATCCCAAGGGCCCTAAAGGCGGAAAGATGTGGTTCCGAAAACCCCAGGGAACCTTTCAGGACACACATGGCGAAACCCCATCTAGAGGCAGAGGAGGGGTTATAATGGAAGATGCCGCCCACGTAGCGGGGGGGGGGTCCACAACAGCAGGGTGACAGAGGCCAGTTCTCTGGTCGGCCCTACCAGCGCTCTTGAAAGGAGACCCTGCTGTCCAGCTCTGGAGGCAGTCAGGGGTCGCTTATCTTTGTACCCCGAAGCCTGGCTAAGCATAACCTCAGATACCTGGGTACAAAGCATCATTTCCAGAAGGTATTTCATACCTTTCTCTTCCCTTCCCATTCCTGTCAACAGAATACCGGATGTTCCACCCAGTCTCAGGGAACAAGCAACTATAGAGGTCCGCAAGTTGCTCGAAAAAGAGTCATCCAGCTAGTCCCAGCAGACCAAACAGGATTCGGAACTTACTCAAGTTTCTTTTTGGTTACAAAGAAAACAGGGGACTGGAGACCTATCTTGGACCTCAGCAGACTCAACCAATTTGTAAAAAAAAAAAAAAAAAAAAAAAAAAAAGGGAAGTTCCAAATGGTCACGCTTCAGGCCATTTCTTCCCTTTTTAGGGAAATCGATTGGATGTGCTACATCGATCTCAAGGACGCATACTACCACATAAAGATGGACAGACACTCCAGAGATCACCTGCGTTTCCGGCTGGGAGCCAGTCACTACCAGTTTCGAGCCCTGCCCTTTGGTCTCAGTACAGCCCCCAGAGTGTTCACCAAATGCATGGCAGTGGTCACGGCTCACCTGAGGCATCTAGGATTGCAGGGGTTTCCATACCTAGACGATTGGCTCCTTAACACCACTACCAGGCATCAATTGATTTAGGCAACAGAATCTACTGTGACACTCTGCAACCACTTAGGCATTACAGTCAACTTCGAAAAGTCTGCCTTGTCCCCATCGCAGCATACCGTCTTTATAGGAGCAGAGTTAGATACCTCAACCACCACTCTGTGTCTTCCAGTCGAAAGGGTCTCACTTCTTCGCCAACATGTCAACTCATTGGTGATAAAGAACAGAGCTACAGCCGCAGAGGTCTTGAAGGTACTAGGTTTGATGGTGGCAGCAATTCTAGCCATTCCACTAGCAAGGATGCATATGCGAATTCTTCAATGGCTTCTGTTTGCTCAATGGTCTTATCAGAAATTGCCAATGAACCATATGATTCTCATCACAAACTCTTGCAAGAGGGACCTTCAGTGGTGGTTAACGTCTCTTCATGTCACAATTGGACGACCCCTTGTGCTCCCCCCCAGTAGCCACTGTGACCACGGACGCTTCCCTGATAGGGTGGGGGGGGCATTTTCAAGGAAAGACTGCCCAAGGCACATGGATGGATCAAGAGTCACATCTGCATATCAATGTTTTGGAGTTGAGAGCAGTACTTCTGGCATTGCAGTACTTTCAGGACTCTCTTCCTCTAGGGACAATTGCAATTCAGACAGACAACATGTCAGTGGTCTGGTACTTGAACAAATAGGGCGGAACCAAGTCTTACCCCCTTTGTCGAGAAGCCCTCAGAGTATGGCAATGGCCTGTGTCATCCCAGCATTTTCTGTTAGCAACGCACATTCCGGGAAAATCCAATATGATAGCGGACAAGCTGAGCAGGGCAATCTTGTTGCCTCACGAGTGGTCTCTCAACCAACACGTTGCGGACATGATTTTCCACAAATGGGGCCAGGCTTGCTGCAACCTCTTTGCCAGTCACATCAGTACCAAATGCAGAAGCTACTTTGCCATAATACCACCTCCTGGACATCCCCCGAGAGATGCACTCATACACGATTGGCCTTCGGGTCTCCTATATGCATTCCCTCCAATTCCATTGATACCCAGGTTTTTACTGAATGCAAAGTCGCTGGGAAAGACTGTTATCCTTATAGCTCCCCAATGGCCTCGACAGATTTGGTTCCCTTTTCTTCATCATCATCTGCTGGAGGATCCATGGATCCTGGACCCAGTTCCAGACCTCCTGACAACACCCGTCAGGGCAGCTCCATCGTTCACTGCAGTCCCTAAAGCTGACTGCTTGGCTGATCCACTTCCCCAAATAGCCGGCTTCATTCACTCTCAGATGACACAAGACAAATCTATTGTTTTCTCATAAGCCATCCACCAGAAACTATATTGCAGTAAGTGGAAAAGGTTCTCCATTTGGGCCAGCATACAAAAAATTGACCCTTTCCGAGCTCCTTTGTCATCCATTTTAGAGTTTTTTACAATGATTTTTAAGGAAGGAGCAGCAGCTGCCACAGTTTGGGTTCAGTTAGCCGCCATATCTAATTTCCACTTTGGATTGGATGGGTTGAATATTATGGCCCATAAGTTATCTAAGGTTTTTCTCAAAGGCATTTTTCACATGAGGCCTCCTGTCAAAACCCCTTATTTTCCTTGGAATTTGAATTTTATGCTATCTCAGATAATTCTCCCCCCCTTCAAACCAGCATCATCTTGTGATCTCAAATTTTTGTCCTGGAAAACTATTTTTCTAGTGGCCATTACTTCTGCCCACAGAGTGTCAGAACTTCAAGCATTATCTATCAGACCTCCTTATATGATTTTCCATGCTGATAGAGTATCTCTCAGAACAAACCCCTCCTTTTTCCCTAAAGTCTGTTTTGAGTCTAATATCAATCAAGTCATTGAGTTGCCAGTCTTTTTTCCCAACCATTCCAACAAATTAGAATACATGCTGCACAAACTTGACATGCACAGACAGCTCAGATTTTATCTTGATAGAACTAAGGATATTAGGAAGTCAGATCAACTTTTTGTATCCTTTTCTGAGGCCAGAAAAGGTTGACCAGTGACTAAAACAAACCTTTCAAAATGGTTATCGGACTGTATCTCATTTGTTCATGCAACTCCTAACATACCTTTGCCACACAAAGTAAAGGCTCATTCAACCATAGCCATTTCTACGTCTTCTGCTTTTCAAGCCAAATTGCCCCTTGATAACATTTGTACTGCAGCCACTTGGTCTAAGCCTCATACTTTTATAGTTTCATAGTTTCATAGTATAGTACTAGGCTATCTGCCTTGGGGCATTTGTAAGCCTAGCCATAGTGATGTGGCTTTTGCCACCCCATGAAATGGTACAAAAAATGTACAGAATAAATTTAGAATACTGTGCCTCTGTCTAGTAGTGACACAATGAAGGTCCCCTTATATAATAGAATTAGTTTACTGTGCCCCTGTCTAGCAGTGACACAGATGTGACCCCTGGGGTAAACTTATTATCTCCCATCCACTCATCAAGATTTCTCTTGAAGAGAGTCAGTGAGGGGCTCTGCCTAATACGAACTGGGATCTTGTTCCAAAGCATGGGAAGCCTCTGGGTTATGAATCTATCCCTCCAGCATGTCCTATTTATACTTGTGCCGAGGTTTAAGTCTTTAGCTCTCGTGGTCCTGATGGATTTGGATTTTTTGAGGTGGAGCATGTCCATCAGATCCTGATTGGACATGGCCTTGTACGTCAGGCAGAGATCACCTCTGAGCAGGCGGTATGCTACTGAATAGAGCTGAAGTTACTTTAGTCTAGCAGAATAAGACATATGTTGGAGACCCTTGATCCTCTTGGTGTGAGGTACTTTTGCGGTCTCTTCAGCTGTTGCAAATGCCGGGTGAGGTACATACCAAATGGGGCATTGTACTCAATCATGGGTCTGATGAGGGAGGAATATAGGGGGTACAGTGACATCCTTGGATCTGGATGTGAATCCCTTCATGATGAGGTGTGCAAGGTAGAATGTTTTTCTAACCACTTTGGCAACGTGGGTGTCAAATGAGAGGTCGCTGTCGACTTGGGTCCCTAGGTCTCTGATTACTTTTTCCGTACTCAGTGGGTTGCTGTCTATGTGATAATGTGTGGGTACTTTGTTTTTCCCAAAGGGGATGACTATACATTTTTTGGCATTTAGTTTAAGGCTGTGACTCCGGCACCAGTTGTCCGTTTCTGTGAGGCCTTTTTGTAGGATGTGTGCGTCTGCTGGTGTATCGCCTATGGTGCCTAGTTTGCAGTCATCTGCGAACTTTTTCAGCATCTGCCCTCCCATGTTTGCTTTAACATCTGAGAAATAAATGCCGAACAAGAGGGGTCCCAGGACAGATCCCTGTGGGACACCACTTGTGACTGGCTTTGAGTCTGATATTGCTCCAGCGATTTTAACTTTATGGGTTATGTCCTTTAGCCAGTTTGCAACCCATCTAGTGACATAAGGGTTTACTTTTAAGCTGTTGAGCTTATCTATGATGCCTGAGTGGGGTATTGAGTCGAAGGCCTTAGCCAAGTCCAGGTATGCTGTATGGACTGCTTTGCCCTCATCAATGGCTCTAGTGACTGTTTCGAAAAAGTCAACCAGGCTTAAAAGGCAGGATCTGCCCTTTACAAAGCCGAACTGGGTGGGGTCAAGTGTCTGTAGGTCCCCTATGTCTCTGTTTATGAGTTCCATAATGATTCTTTCCATAGCTTTGCAGACCAGGCTGGTTAAGCTTATGGGGCGGTAGTTTCCAGGGTCTGTAGAGGCACCCTCCCCTTGTGGAGTGGGACCACTGTTGCCGTACGCCAGTGTTCAGGTACATATCCTGAAGTAAGGCTAAGGTTAAATAGCATTTTTATGTGTGGGTTTAGCTCCTCTTGGAGTTCACGTAACACGCAACCCGGGATACCGTCAGGTCCCATTGATGCTGTGTTTTTTGCTTTGTTTAGGGCTGTTCTCACTTGGACATCTGAGATGACAGGGAGATTACATTCAGCTGGGATAAGTATTTCTTCTTTTGGGGGTGAAGGAGGGGAGAAATTTGCACTGAACCAGTCAGCCAGAATGTTGGCAATATATGTGGGTTCAGTGTATTTTTTGTTGTTGTGAACCAACTCTGAGCATATCTGAGGGTTTCCGCCCAGGTTTCTAACATAGCTGAAGAAGGCTTTGTGGTTATCTTTAGTGTCCTTAGCGATTTTTCTCTCAAAGTTGGCCTTGGATGTTTTTATGAGAGAACGTAGTTTCCTGCTAATGTTGATCAGAGATGTCTTCCCTTCATGGGATTTTTCTCTGACGTGCAGTAGCTTCCTTCTTTTGTTATACAATTTGTTTATGGCTGAGGTCCACCAGACAGGAATCTTACCTTTGGTGGAGAGGGACTTGGATTTGTTTGGGATTGCATGATCCATGCATTCTTGGAGATGTCCATAGAAAGCATTTGTGAAGGATTCGGCATTGTGGGATGTGGTATTCACTGGCACAGTGGGCTTAAAGGATACCATCTCAGTGTTAAGAAGAGTGAAGTCTGCTTTTGAGAAGTTTTTCACTGTGGTCTTTTGTGCTGGGGGTGGAGGTGGGATATGTATATCCAGGGTGATTAGTTTGTGGTCAGATCTCACTAGTGAGGGGTATACTTCTGGTGTGGAGCATTTAGTCCACATGTTTGTGATGATCAGGTCTAGTATATCATCTCCCTTAGTGGGAGAGGTGACTAGTTGTTCCAGTGCATTTGAATTTATGAATTCCAGGAACCTTTGGGCTAGGGTATTAGGGCTAGAATAATGTCCCCAATCTATGTTTGGGTAGTTGAAGCCTCCCAGTATGATGGTATTTTGTGATGCATTCATATCCTCCAATGTCTTCAGGAAGGCTGAGTGGGGTTCTTGAGATTGGGAGGGTGGTCTGTAACATGCTACCAGTTGTATAGCAGTTTTGCCTATGGTTAGTTGCACCTGTATGGTCTCTGATGCTTCAGGTGTTGCTACTAACCTGGAGGTGTGGGTGTCCTTGATGAATATGGACACTCCCCCTCCCTTTGTGGTTCGGCCTGGGTTTTGGGGTTGAAAAGCATGATACGAGGTATAGCCTGGTAGCGCTGGGGTGCTCTCAGGAGTCTTGAACCAGGTTTCAGTTACTGCAGAGACGTCGATGTTCTCCATGCTGAGGAGTGCATCAAGTGCTTGCATCTTGAGATTTAGACTTCTGGCGTTGAGCAGCATTACCCTTAGTTTTTTTCCATTTTTGTTTTCTAAGGAGGTGGGTTTGTCTTTTGAGCCTTGCCTAAAAAAGGCACTATGGGGGTGGCAAGAGCCTTACCCAATATCCGGAAGCCCAGTGGTGACAGGTGTAAGCCATCCCTTGCGAAGCAGCGTGGCTTGTCCAACATGTCATCCCAGACAGACAGACATTGGATCCCCTTAGAATGACACCAGTACTTGAGCCAATTGTTAAAGCTGATCATCTTGTCTTTGTATTGTGGTATCATTCTTGGTGAGGGCAAGATGCTGCTCAGGGTCAGGGTCATACCAGCCTGGGCTACTTAATCGGAAAGCTCCTCTATGTCTCTTTTCATGTAGTCCAGGGAGGTACTTGTCATTCACACCAGCATGGACAATGACGGAGTCATATTTGTACTTGCTTTGGAGTGACTTGAGTGCATGTGTTATTTGGCAGATCCTAGCTCCCGATAGACAACTCACAGTCACCTTCTCCTTGTTCAGCCTGGTCAGCGGGACATCAGTGTGTCTGACTATAGAGTCACCTATTACTAGTGTATCAGGCAAAGTGTTTGGCCTTAAGGGCTGTGATTGGTTGACACTGATTTATTGAAGTATGTGTTGCATGTGTTTTGTTTTGAGGTGGTGGATTTTTGGATGTCTGCTTTGGGAGCCTCTGTTGTTTTGGTAAGTTTTTTATTAGAGCCTCCGAGTATGTCTTTGTGTCTTTATGTGTTTGGTTTGCAGTTGTGGTAGGTCTATATGGGACTGGGATTTTTGTGTGTGTGGTTGCCATCTCCTCCTGTCTGGTCATGCCAGCCCTGAGTTGAGAGAGTTCAGCCTCCAGTTTGGCTATATAGTTGCATCTCTCACATGTATTTGTGTTTGTTGGGAGGAGGAGAGGTCAAAGTGGATAAGGCTTCAGGGACATGTCTTCTTTTGGTTCTATGGTCTTGAAAAATGTACTCCCGTGAGCCACCCAGGATTGCGGATGCTAGGGACGCTACCCATCAGTGAGAATAAATGGCGAGATTTAACAACTTCACATAAAGAAGTTATGTACTCACCATAACATTCCACGTGAGTTGTTTATCTCGCCTTAATTTTCACGTCCCTCCCTCCATCCCCCTCCTGGCTGACAGTTGACCTAGAGGCTAGTATCATCCTGGTTGTTCAATACTACTTTTTCTTTCTTGTGGAGTGCACCCTTTGCAGGGTTATATATATACATGCAGAAAACAAGATCTGAGGTAATTCCAGCAGTGCATCATGGGATAAGGGGCTTGGTCTCGAGCTACTGGTAAACCTTGAGCTTTGCTAACGGCTGTGTCGGAGCCGAAGATTGACTTCCGAACCCATCAGTGAGAATAAAGGCGAGATAAAGAACTCACATGGAACATTATGGTGAGTACATAACTTCTTTTTTTGCTCTATTGCTGCTGTTTTTGTGGTGCAGTCTGCGTCAGTTTTAGTGGGACAAACTGGGTGCATGCAGATGGCTGCCTCCTACCCCAGTGAGAGCTAAAATATATTTGGAGAACTGTGCTAAGACTGGACTGTCATGAAGGTGATTCCTGCTGGCAGTCATTGCAGAAGGACTTCCTGAAAATAAATTGATTTGGTGAATACTCACTCACTGTATTTATGAATACTTTTTACATTTACTAGATGGATTCATGGGACGCAGCCCCTGATTTGTCAGAACTGTCGTCTTTTGAAGGTAGTGCACTAAATGTTGCTTAGCCAGTCTACTCATCTGTTTGTCTTCTTTCTACTGGCCAAATCCAAGGGGGGAGAATGTCTCTCTCTTATCTTGGATATTCACTATAGTTTGTGGGGTTCTTTCTCCGTATGCTACTTGGATTCAAGAAGACAGATCATTTAGTGCCATTCTGTACTTTCAATAAGGATAAGTGGCAGTTGCTTGATAAACCTTAACTAAATGAATTGCAGACTGAGTTGTATTTTGTCAAGTGTCAGTTGAATTGGGTGGTAGCTTCTGGTACTTACTTAAGATGCATATGCATGGCAGACTTTTGCTCAGTAGCTGTCTGATATTTTCTGCCTGCCTTCACCAGGTAGTGTTGCAAAAATCTCCAATGTAGAAGTAGTACTGCTTTGGCTTGGTTTTGCTGTAAGATTCTGCCTTTTGAACTCTTTTCATATGGTCTGTCTTCTATTTACCTCCCCATGCTTTTAAAGATATTTTGGAAATTGCTTGGGATTCTGTTTGTGTCCACCCACAGCAAAGGATCATTTGTCATAATACCCAACATGTAGGCGAGTACTAACAATATTACGTTTTTGGAGAGGGCCTTCAGCATTAAGTAACTTTTACCCTCCGTCCATTTATTTTGTGTTGGGTGATCTCTTTCAGCTATGAGTAACAGACATTTCTGATATTTTTACACACACTGACAACATAATTTCTCTACTTGACATTGTTCTTTTATGTCTGTAGTTCCATTTAAGCCACAGACAGAAATCTTGTGGTGAAACAACAGAATCGTTCGTCCCATTTGAGTCGCAGGCAGAAATCTTGTGGTGGCTCAAGTGCGACAAAGGTGAGGGAGAATCTCAAGAAATAGATACAAGTCTTTTTAGGTGGAAGACACTAGACATCAAGTAATTTTATCAGAGGTTCAGCAGCCATCACTCAGCGAAATTGTTTTGTTTTTGTGTAATATAACTGAGATTTATTGCTGTTACAAAAGATAAATACACAAAGTCAGTACCCTTAATCACGTTTACAGTAAAATTTTCGAAGACTAATCTTCTCCCAGATTTTCTTCTTTATCTATCCCCTTATAACTAGCTGTGCTTTTAAGTCCCAGCGTGTAGTTAAGGAAGTAGTTACCCCCCACCTTTGCTTTCCTTTCTTCTTCTTTCAGTTTTTTCCCAGTTAGGGGTCACCACAGTGGATCACCTGTCCTCTCATAATTGGCAGTGGAGTTTTAAGGTGTTGAGTTTCCAGCCCGGCGCCCAACCTTCCACAGAAGGCACACACACACACACACACACACACACACACACACACACACACACACACACACACACACACACACCTAGGGCCAATTTTAGTGTGTCCAATCCACCTACTGCATGTCTTTGGGATGTGGGAGGAAACCGGAGCACCTGGAGGAAAACCACGGGACCACAGGGAGGACATGCAGACTCCGCACAGAAGCCACCCCAGCCAAAGATCGAACCGGAGAACCTCTTGCTGTGAGGCGGCAACACTAATTGCTGCACCACTGTGGATTAGCAGTTTTAATTTTAATCCATTTTGCCACATTCTTATTCCACTTGATATTGAAAACTAGGTAGCTGCAAATTCACCTTTAATAAAGAACCAGTGCATCCTTAAATCATCTTATTCCCAAGTTCTGTAACAGCTCAGGGGGTTACGTCTGTGAGTACTTAGCACAGAGGATTAAGGATATGAGTTGTTAAAAATGCTTCCTGTAGTCCATGTTTTTCCCTCAGTTTTCATTTGTCTGCTGTTTGACTCCACAGAAAATCACTTAAGCAGACAGTGCTCTATGGCAAATGGGGGAGTGGGCTAGGCTTCTCAGTGGTCTCCTGGAATTCCTGCTTGATAACTACCTGATTGAAGCCTATGTAAGGTTATTTGATCTTTAAATCACTTTAAAGTTATTTGAGCTTTACTTGTTTGCACCCCTTAAGTCATCCCTGTCATACCTTTCATTTAGTTTGTTTGTGTCTTTCGGCTTTTCCCGGTTAGGGGTCGCCACAGTGGAACTCCGGTCCGCTAATGATTGGTAGTTGATTTTTACGTGCCGAGTTACCAGCCCTGATGCACAACCTTCAACGAAGGTATGCCCATTCACGCATGTCTCCACGCAGAAGACGCTCTAGTTGTGAATTGAACTGGACAGCGTCTTACTGTGAGGCGACAATTTAGTAAAACTATTTATTATTCCCATCTCTGACGTATTATCCATGGAATTTGAGGTCCTTATCTCTAAAATATCTCCAGTCAGAAGACAGGTAAGGTTTTAGCAGTAATATTTCCCTAGGACAGGTTCTATTGCCTCCCCAAGCTGTCTTCACTTTTTCTCTTCTACTGGATATCATACTTTGATCTACTTATCCACAACTAATCCTTGTACTAAGATGTATTCATCTTATAATTGCCCCATACGTTTCTGCTGAAATAGTTTTATTAATTTTCCATTCATAACTTAAGTCATGCAAACCTGGCATTCTTACCTTATGCATTCCACTTTGTTCATGTACCCTTCCAGTTTATTCACATGCCTCTACTTGACCACATGCATGTATCTCACTTTCCATCAGCAACTTGTCAGGGTACAAGAAGACTTGCACTTTCCCAAAGCAATTATCAGTTTTCCAACACTACTTTGTGATTACTTAAGTACTGTGAGCACAACTGGCAGTCTGCTGCTCCTCATATTCTCTCTCTCAAAAAAATTTTGCGTGATCAGTGCAATATGTGCCATAGTATCGCACCATTTATTTTCTAGTTCCCACTGTAGAAGCATCACTGTCATTTGTCACTTCTCATCAGCATTATTAAAATATTCCTTATACTTGAGATTTCTGGTCAGGTGATGAGCCTGTCATTTGAAGCTACTAAAATGAAAATAAGCACTTTAATATGTTCAAATAAAACTTTTAAGAGCATACATTCAGTACTGTCTAGCAAAGGTGCTACTGGTCATCACTAGTAGTCTTAACTCATGGTGAAGCTGTCAACTAGTTTAATCACTTTTCTGTGTTTGCTAAGTACACTAGCAACAATATTCATTTAAACAAGTCAGGTATCCAGCTACACCTTGGGTAACTACTGATTAAGTTGTTTAAGGAGCCATTTGTTCTGTGGGGGTACAGGAGTTCAGATAAGGCAGTCTTCCATTGCGTGAAAAGCATGGTAAAGTTCACTCTGAAAAGTCACTAAGAGGATGAGTACAAGGAGAAGCCTGACTGTCTGTCTGTCTGCGTAAGAGACTTGAGACCAGTAGTCTTTTAAGTTAAGAGTTTTCTCAAGTTGGGCAGTATGCTTATAAAGGTAAATGCTGAAAGGCGCATATTCACTAAAGGCCTTCTCATCCAATAGGCCCAATATATGTTTAACATCGCTGTGGAATGCATATGCACTGGAACCTCTCTCGATTAAAAAGAGTTATTGTACATATGGCTACAGTATGAAAAAAGTGTGTTTTCACCAACCATTTCCAGAATAATCTTTTTGGATATTCATTCTTATATCATTTGACTAATTCAGTCTTAAAAAAAATGCATGCCTAACCTAGGTTGATTTATACAGACTCATTTTTATTTTATTGAGATCCTCTTTATAAAGGCACCAGTTAACTTCACAAAATGTTTTTAGACAAATTCAAAAGCTAGTTTCAACCTATGATATTAAATTCTAATTTATTTTCAAGTGCAACGTTTTTGTGTGCACTTTGATTTTGCCTATTTCTTGCTATTATTAGTAATAATAGCTCACATACTTAAAAATAAAGTAATGTATTTTTGTACTTTGCAGATACCACCAAATCAATAAATTCATGAGAAAGTCTGACACAAATTTATAACTTTAGAATCAAATGAACTAAGATTGGTAAACTTTACCAAGTACTTTATTTTCAAATAAAGTGGTTAGTTTTACCACATGATCTTAAATTTTATTTATTTATTTTATTTTCATTCTCAACGAAGAGACTTAATTTCATATAATCTTTAATTCTACCTTCTAAGAATATTAATATTAATTTAGTATTGTTAGTCACAAACCTTACAGACTTAAAAGAGGGGTAATATATTTTTCATCATTGCTGACACTTATGTCAAGAATCTCTGTGACAACTCTCAGATCTGCTCTGAGTTACAGCACAATGACACTAAATATACAGAACCAACTGATATTGCCAGCATCCTGGCAGATAGGTTCAGTGCTAACTTTACCCCCCTCTCACCCCCTAAATGGCCCATCTCTATACCGGAAAAATGCAAAGTTCCTGTAGTCACGGCTGCACAGGTAAAAACCACACTCTCCAAAGCCAAGAACACAGCATCCATGGGACCTGACAACATGCCAGGTTGCATTCTACACGAACTACAGAACGAACTGGCACCCCACCTAAGTACCATGTTCAATCATAGCCTTACCTCAGGCTTTGTGCCCACTGAATGGTGCACAGCGACAGTCATCCCACTCCACAAAGGGGGAGCTACCATGAACCCCGGGAACTACCGCCCCATTAGCCTGACGAGCCTGGTTTGCAAGTCTATGGAACGTATCATCATGGAACTTATAAACAGTGACATTGGTAATCTCTAAACTCTGGACCCCACCCAGTTCGGGTTTGTAAAAGGCAGATCATGTCTCCTAAACCTGATAGACTTCTCCGAAGCATCACCAAAGCCATAGATGAGGGTAAGGTGGTTCACACACCCTATCTAAATCTCGCAAAGGCTTTCAACATCATCCCACACTCTGGAATTATAGATAAACTCACTAAACTAGGTATAAATCCCTATGTCACAAGATGGGTTGCCAACTGTCTCACTGACAGAACCCACACTGTGAAAGCAGCAGACTCCAAATCCAACTTCAGATCAGTGACAAGTGGAGTACCACAGGGTTCAGTCTTAGGTCCTCTCCTGTTTGGTATCTACTTCTTTGAAGTACAGGCTAACACAGAAGGTCTTTGGCTAACGAAGTTTGCAGGTGACTGCAAACTAGAAGCCATAAGCGAAGCTCCTAACAATGTGGACATCCTTCAGGTCCTCACTGAGACAGATGGCTGGTGTCAAAGCCATGGCCTCAAGCTCAGTGCCAAAAAGTGCATTGTCATCCCTTTTGGTAAAAACTCTGTACTTATGAACTACCACATAGGCGGTAGTTTACTTAACACCGAAAGTGTGATGAGACCCTGAGACACAGGTGGACAGTAGTCTCTCCTTTGATAATCACATCGTCACAGTAGTCAGGAAATCCTTCTGCGTGGCACAACTCATCACAAAAGGTTTCTCATCCAGGAAAAAAGAGATCATTGTTCCCCTCTACTCATCACTCATTAGACCCATTATAGAATACAGTGCCCCTTTTGGTTTACACCTCACAAGCCATCTACAACAACTAGAAAGGCCACAGAAATACCTCACAAAGAGGATTATCAGCCTCAAACAGATGCCCTACGCAGACATTCTCAAAAAACTCCAGCTTTACTCCGTTGCATATTGCCTACTCAGAGGCGATCTCTGCCTAACATACAAAGCTATGTCAAACCCAGAGCTGTTGGACATGCTCCAGTTAAAGAAATCCCAAGCCCTCTGAGCTACACACTCTAGGGACCTAAACCTTGTCACAACAATAAACAGAACATGCTGGAGGGATAGATTCCTGTCCCAGAGACTTCCCATACTCTGGAACAAACTACCTATCTATATCAAACAAAACTCCTCATTAGCACTCTTCATGAAAAATCTTGATGATTGGATGCGAGGTAGGAAATTCACCCCAGGGATCACTTTTGTGGCTCTGCTCGCAGGAGCACAGGAAAATATTTTTCTTGGGTGGCGAAAGCCAGGGTACCTTTTTGGCTAGGCTTATATAGACCCTAGGGCCAATAGCCTAGTACCTACCTATGAACATATAAGACATGGGTTATCTTTGGTAAGCTTCATCCAGTTAAAAAGTCGCATTCATTATTTTGCACACGTTTCCTTACTGTGTAGTCCCAACTTCAAAAAGAAGGTAAAAAAAATAACATGCATTCATACTTTGCCAGGATCATCAAACCTTTACATTCAAATAGCCTGATTGCTTTTATGGCCTTTGAAGCTAATAGTTCAGTTTTCACTGAATATTTGTCCAGTCCTCCTGCCATTTGTAGAGCTTTCACCTATGTTATTCCACTTCTTAATAAATTCATATAGCTCCTTCCAGTCTGTCCAGTCATCTTGACCCTGAGTACACACTCGCAGTTATTTTTCAGCAGACTGTTTTTTCTACCCTTTGTCCCTGAGCTTTGCTAATGTATCCACATCTCTTAAAGCCACAGTCTGTTTATATTTGTTCCAAACACATTTGATCATACAGGCAATTTTTTAATTTGCTAAAAAACCTTATCCAGATCATCAAACATCATTGTACTGTTCAGTACACTTTCAAGACTACCCAGGAGGACAATTTAAACTTAAGTTTTCTCTTTGTATATTGTCAGATTGTATACATAATGTAGCTACTGTGTTGTAGTGTCACTTGCAAGTAGTTCTGATCTAGAAACACTGGTCACCCTGCAGCAGCCAGTGTACAAAATATCCATGCTAATTGCTCCTATGTTAAAAAAAAAAAAAAAAAAAAAACACAGAATCAGCATAGGTTTTTCCATACTTTTGCTAAGTCTCTAGCATGTGTATTCTTTTAGTTGGTTTAGCGCCTTATGATTGTCCAGTCTGCCATCTTAATGTTACTGTAATCCACCAAGTCCAACTTTTCTTCTTCCTCTAAAATACTATATATTCTCAGGTTTGCTCTTTTGATTTTGTTTTCTGTAGCAATTAAATTAAATTCTATTCCATTGACCTTTTCTGGGATCTCCATCAGCTGCTTCTTTATAGGCCTCTGTGGCTTCCTGCATTTCCTGTAGATTTTTTGACTCCATCCAATCCCAGATCTTTGAGAAGCACACACAAAAAAAAGACCTGTGTGTTTCCATAATTCAGCTGTAATCACTTTCAGGCTGTTAATAATTTTCTTAAAATCCAGTATCAGCTCTCATTTAAGCACTTTCTGCTTAATGAAAGGGACCTCATCACTACACATTTTCAAGTTGTGTTCCACCTCATCTCTTTTATACTTCTCCATTTTTTGCACACCTTCTGTGTTGTGTAACATCATTTGAGGGGCAACACCTTCTTTCATCTTTAGTCTAAGATTTTCATTGCATTTCACTTTTGTGACTTCTGCTTCATCTATGTGTAGCAACTCAGGGAGGCAGCCTACTTCCAGCACAATGTGCACACTTTTCCAACAGTGACGGTCTATGCAGATAGTGTAGGAAATAAGAGTAAACAAATTCGAACCAGTGGACACGTCTAGATGTAAGTGTTTTCATTATTTGAGTGGATGGTCTAGGACTGGATTGATGCATCATGTGAGTCCTTACATTCCATGCTAAAGTTTATCCTTGAATTAATTAATTTTTGCACAAAAAATGCAATACTTTTCTTTCAGGATTGGATTAATCAGTGTTTAGCACTGGCACAGATTTCAGTAAGGTGTAGAGCCAGGTTTTGTCTTATTTGTAATTTCCGTAGCTTGTCAAACATTATCATTAGGCCCTTGGTGAATCACAGTGAGCTATGCTTATGCAAACAAGAGCTGTATCTCTGCATTTGAGTGTATCCCAATTTACTTAGACATGCAGCAAATATGAATGCATGCAGCCCTGACAGGTCACGCTGTTGACCTTGGGTCACTGGATAAGGTAATATCTTTGTAGCTGATACTTTGAACACGGGCTGCAGTCTCAAAGTGCTCCTCCTTCATTATCATTATATTTACAGTTTAAACAAAAGCAATAGTCTTTTCCTGGTTTCTAATATTTACCTTCCAGATCTTGCAGACGTACGGTGGTCATGCACATACATCTTGGTCATCTAGGGCTTCCCATCCACTTGGCCACTATTTAGGAAACCATCTTCTCATAATCCTTGCAAGTGTATTAGAAGAGCCACGTACTAGATTCAGCCACAGCTGGCCTTCATCTTACTGTTTGAAGGAACTTGTACATATCAGCATCCTTATTTAAAGTTTTTCAGGTGATGGCGGTTTGTGATCATGGCTTTTAATAAGCTGTTCCTTTACTGTTCAGATAAGTTTCCTTTGGGGGAAAGCCTTCCACTTTTAAAAAAATTTGTGTTGTTACTTTTCTGTTTAGGAAAGTTATTTTTAGCTGGGAGTGTGTGTTTTAATGGACTTTCACGAGACTGTGTGCTGTTCTTTTAAATGAGAGTGCACTTTTTACTCTCAGTTTAAAAATTGTTTAAAGAAATTGAAAGTCATCTTTTCTGTAGGAATGACTGTTCAAGGGGCCTTGTCTCTCCCTCTAGCATTCCCTTTCCCTTCCAGAAAGTCTGAATCTCCCCAAATGGTTTAAGATGATTCACCAAGGTTATAGATAGCAGTGGAAGGAAATTCCTCTTTTTCCAGAGTGTAATTCCTCATCCACCAAACCAGACTCTCTTATTTCCATCTGTTCTTCATCACATGTCCCAGGGAATGATAGAACCATTTCCTTCTTTCCCTTTTTGGAAAACCTTTTTATTCAAGGATGTTTTTAGTGCCAAAGAAAGAAAATGCTTGGAGATTAGTTCTGAGTCTTTCTTTCCTTAACCTGTTTGTGATAATATCCAAGTTCAAAATTGTCACTTCATAATCTGTTACCTCCTCTTCCTAATCCACGTTTTCTGATAACACTGGTTTTGAAAGATGCTTATTACATCCTTATTTGTCCAGACTTCAGCTGTTTAACATGTTCTCTGTCTGGTGATTCTCATAATACCCCTGGCAAAACTCCACAAGAGAAAGATACACTGGTATCTGAAGTTTCTTTAATCCCAGCAGCATCTTCTTGTCTTTTCAAATCCTGATGCTAGGATTTGGCAAAAGAGAAATCACTTGGTGGTGACAAAAATTTCCCTAAAACCAGGTCTGCCCTCCTTCCTCCTTGTTCCATAGCAGCCAGTTACCACAGATGCTTCAAACATTACTTAGGGCAGTTTTAGGAGGGATACAGTGCAAAGTGTGTGGGACACCAAGTACAGACGCAAGCACATAAATGTAAAAAAGATGCTTGCCCTCATCAAGGCACTCAGCACTCTGAATCATCTTTGGTCACCGGGACCTCTTCAGGTTGTTACAGGCAGCAGCACAGTGATGTGATACATCAACAAGCAAGGTGGGGAAACTGGTCATACCCTCTTTGTAAAGCAACTTTGGTTTTTGAAATATAGCTTCACAGCACAATCTCACCCTACAGGAATCCTGCAGTCCTTCAGAGCAAAATCAGGTGGAAGACAAGCTGATCAGGACAAGGGCAGACATTCACAAATGGAAATTAGATCCATCTATGGGGAGTTCCTTAAGTAGACCCGTTTGCTCCTGTGAACAATCAGCAGGCAAGATTCTGTTCCAAGACTCCATGTAAGAAAGTCTGGAAAGACAGATGTCTTTTATTTTCTTTGACAGGAATATTCCTGTGTGCTCTCCCCTTTTTCTTTCCTTAATCTAAAAAAATGAGGGAGAATGGATAACTCCACACCTTGGATGCCAACAGACAAGTCATGTACTATCTTGACAGAAATAAATGTTTCAGATCTTCAGATCAGTTGTTTGTTTCTTGTGGAAGTAAGAAGGGACAACCCGTGTCATAACAGACTGTTTCTGAATTGCTGTTATACTTCCCATAACAAAACTATTCCAGCCAGGGTCAAAGTCCACTCTGCTAGAGCCTTGGCTTCATCTATAGCTTTTTAGAAAGGGTTGCATTCGATGAGGTAAAGTCTTAAATCTTAAATTAGTCTTTACATAAGAAGATTTTATTTGGCCCATCTGCTACTCATGTCCTCAAGCAATTTGATGAGAGAGGGAAGGGAATTCAGAGAATTTCCAAGATTTTTCTGCCCCCCACCCCACCCCCCACCACAGCTCTTCCAGATCCTCTCTCTCATCTAAGAGAGAAAGCAATAAATCCCTGTGTTCTCAAGCTAAGCTAAGTAGAGAAACAAAAAGTGATGGAGGGGCATCATAGGGGAACAAAAAGAAACAAGGATTATTTTCAAAAGAGGACAGTCTACAACTTCAGAATGGCTGTACCAGCATTATTTTCCCAACCTCCTCTTCTCCCACCCCTATCTCTCAAAATCTGTCCCAGCACCTGTCTTCATATTTCCTTTTGGCAACAGATAGTTGCAGATTGTTGGGTGTAAAAGGTGGTTCAGGAGGGATATGGTTAGCAGTGGATACAAATAACACCTTTCAGGGGAGTACCTCTTAACCAAACATTTTTTTCTTCAAGTTCTTCAGTACTCAGTCTGAGTCATGGAACTGATGCCAATAAATTAAAGAGGCTAAGGGTTCTATTCCACAGTTTATGGTACCAAAGAAACAGTCTTATTTGGAGGCCAATTATTGACCTTTTCTTTCTAAATCTGTATGTAAAAGTTACAAAATTCAAGATGGTGACCCTTCAAAATCCATTCTCGTTCCCTATGGAAGGTTTATGACAACATTATTTATTTATTTATTTTACATTTGTTGACCGGGATAGTCCGAATGGATACATGTCCATCTTCAGCAGAGGCCCAGGGAAAAAAGCTACACACATACATAAGAAAAAACTGTTATAAGTTGAAGCACTGTTACAGATAGAATTCATAGGATAAAAGTCACTCATTCTGTCATATATAAATCTGTTTTTTTTATAGTCTATCATTTAGGAAGCAATGTAGTGGTGGCGAGAAGACCTCTTTAGCACATGTTTGCCAGAGTTAGTCAGGAATAAAGCAAGGACATAGCCAATGCCTTTTAAAGTACTGGTTTAGACTTTTTTTGAATTGGGTTAGTACGGGTTCTAAAGTAATCTCAGCAGGAATATTTTGCCAACAGAGTTGGAATAGAGAGAGTCACCAGCTGAGTTGTTGGTTTTGAGTGTTTGGACTAGTAATTTGTTGGATGAGCGAACTGACTTGAGGTTAGTATAAGGAGTGATAACGTTTGTAAGTACGGGTGTGTTTTCAGGTTGGTAGAGAATTTTGTGTGCTACTGTTAGCTGATTGTACTGAAGTTGGATAGGTAATTCTAGCCACTCTAGAGTCTTTAGATTCAGACAGTGGTGTGTTCTGTGTGCTGCTCCAGTGGCAAATCTAGCAATATGATTAAAGCAGCTAGAGAGTTTATTAAGGTCAGACTTACTCAAGTTCGTGAAGAGAGGGGATGCGTAAAGGAGGGCGGAAAGTAGATGTGTACGGGCAATAACAGTCCCAGCTATTGGAGTGAGGAAAGGTTTAATCTTGTATAGTCAGCCAAATTTTTTATTAACTTTTTTAATAATTTGATTAATGTGCGTCTCAAACTTGGTTATTATCAACTGTTACACCTAAGAGTTTGGTGTAGGTATCTGGAGCAATGACAGTGCCATTGTGGATTGTACAGTAAAGGTTGGAGAGGAGGCTTTATGAGTGGGGGAGAAAAGCAGCAGTTTTGTTAGGATTTAATAGGAACTGTCGATTGCAGAACGAATTTTCGACAGTATTAAAAACATTTTGGGATAGAGTCTGCAGACTTAAAGGGGAGGTGTCGGAGTACATCAAAGTGGAGTAATTTGCATATTGAATGCAGGTGGCTGTTGGTATGACTGTGTTCAGGTCATTAATAAAGATAGAAAATAATAGGGGTCCCAATATAGAGCTTTGTGGGACCACAAGGGTGATCAGTAGAAGGGAAGATAGTTTGTTCTGCCATAGTACAGCCTGTTGTCTACTACTCAGATAAGATTTGAACCATTGGATAGCCTGGACATCATGGGGAATAGTTTGACTGTATGTATGAGTAGTTGGTAGATAACCATGTCGAAGGCTTTGGCTAGATCAAGAAAGAGGGCAGAAGAAAGCTTATTGTTTCAGTTTTGATTAATAACATTGGAGAAGGAGAGGAGGGCCGTGGTTGTACTGTGGAACGGTCTGAAGCCATGCTGCGAGTTAGCCAAGAGATTTCTTCTGAATGAGATAGGTTCATAGGTTCATACTAGGCTATCTGCCCGAGGGCATTTATAAGCCTAGCCCATTGTTTTGTGGCTTACGCCACCCCTTTAGTATGGGGAACTATACCCATTATTTTGCTGTGCCTCTGTCGAGCAGTGACACTGAGGTAATTCCTGGGGTATATCTGCGATCTCCCATCCATTGGTCAAGATTTCTCTTGAACAAGGCCAGCGAGGTGCTCTGCCTCACATGTACCGGGATTTTGTTCCACAGCATAGGGAGTCTTTGGGTGATGAATCTATCCCTCCAGCACGTCCTATTAATAGCCGTGTCGAGGTTTAAGTCTCCGCCCTTGTGGCTCTGATGGATCTAGATTTTTGAGGTGAAGCATATTCATCAAATCTGGGTTTGACATGGCCTTGTATGTTAGGCAAAGGTCACCTCTGAGCAAGCGGTAGCGACTGAATAGAGCTGGAGTTCTTTCAGTCGGGCAGCATAGGACAGATTTTGAGACCCTTTATCCTTTTGGTGAGGAACTTTTGTGGCCTCTCCAGCTGCTGCAAGTGTCGGGTCAGATACATTCGAATGGGGCATTGTACTCAATCATTGGTCTGATGAGTGATGAGTAAAGGGAGACTATGACCTCCCTTGATCTAGATGAGAATCCCTTCATGATAAGGTGGGCAATGTAGAAGGACTTCCTAACTACTTTAGCTACATGGGTGTCGAATGACAGACTACTATCAACCTGGGTCCCCAGGTCCCTGATAACTTCTTCTGTGCTCAGTGGATTGCCACCTATTTGGTAGCTAGGGGTAACCTTGTTTTTCCCGAAGGGTATGACTATGCATTTTTGGCATTTAACTTTAGGCCGTGGCTCTGGCACCAGTTATCCGTTTCTGTGAGACCCTTCTGAAGGATATCTGTGTCAGATGTGTTTTCTACTATGGCCCAGTTTGCAGTCATCTGCAAACTTTGTCAGCCATAACCCTCCTGTGTTTGCTTGTACTTGGAAAAGTAGATGCCAAACAAGAGTGGGCCCAGGACTGAGCCCTGTGGGACACCACTTGTGACAGGCTTTGAGTCTGACATGGCGCCAGCAACTCTGACCCTGTGGGTTCTGTCACTCAGCCAGTTTGCAACCCATCTTGTGATGTATGGGTTAACATTTAAGCTGATGAGTTTTCAATGATACCCGAGTGGGGTATTGTATCGAAGGCCTTAGCCAGATCGAGGTAGGCTGTATGGACTGCCTTTCCCTCATCAATGGCTTTGGTGACTGTTTCGAAAAAGTCAACCAAGTTTAAAAGGCATGTTCTGCCTTTGACAAAGCCAAACTGGGTTGGATCCAAAGTCTGCAAATTCCTATGTCTTTATTTATGAGGTCCATTATGATCCTCTCCATGGCTTTGCAGATAAGGCTTGTCAAGCTAATGGGGCGGTAATTTCCAGGGTCTGTGGAGGCACCGTCATTGTGAAGTGGGACCACAGTTGCAGTGCGCCACTCCTGGAGTGCGTATCCAGAGGTAAGACTTTGATTAAACAGCTGTCCTAGCTGTGGGTTTAATTCCTCATTGAGTTCGTGGAGCACACAGCCGGGGACACCATCGGGTCCCATGGATGCTGTGTTTTTGCTTTGGAGAGAGCAGTTCTCACTTGGGTGCTGGAGATGTTTGGGGGCTGCACTCATTTGGTATAGATATCTCTCCTTTTGGGGAGGGGAGAAGTTTGCACTGAACCTGTCAGCCAGTATGTTGGCAATGTCTGTAGGATCAGTAATCTTCACATCATTTTGAACTAGTTCTGAGCATATCTGGGAGTTTCCTCCTAGGTTTCTAACATAGCTAAAGAAGGCCTTATGATTGTCTTTTGAGTCTTTAGCTATTTTTCTCTCGAAATTTGCTTTGGATGATTTTATGAGAGCTCTTAGTTTTTACTTATAGTGATCAAGGGTGTCTTACCTTTTAAGGATTTTGCTCTATCTTGTAGTAGCTTCCTCCTTTTGTTGTAGAGTTTGTTTATGGCTGGGGTCCACCAGACTGGACGCTTGCCTTTGGTACAAAGAGTCTTTGTTTTGCTTGGGATTGCCTTATCCATGCAGTCCTGCAGGTGCTGGTAGAAGGCGTTTGTAAGTGATTCAGCGGCTTGAGTATTGTTTTCCGCCGGCTCGGGGGCCTGAAAGGAGACCACACTAGTCTTTAGAAGTGTGAAGTCGGCTTTTGAGAAGTTCTTTACTGTGGTCTTTTTTATTTCAGGGGGGGGTGGGATGAGGACCTCCAGCGAGATTAGTTTGTGATCTGATCTCACCAGTGAGGGTATACTTCGGTGTTGAACATTGTGCTCCCATGTTCGTGATGATGAGATCAAGTATGTTATCTCCTCTTGTGGGGATGGTGACTAGTTGTTCCATGGCATTTGAGTTTATGAATTCCAGGAACTTTTGGGCTAGGGTGTTTGGGCTTGAGTAGTGTTCCCAGTCTATATTAGGGTAATTGAAGTCACCTAGTATGATGGTGTTTGGTGATACATTTATCCCTCTAGTGTTTTCAGGAAGGCCATGTGAGTTTCCTGAGTTTGTGAGGGTGGCCTGTAACATGCTACAATTTGCAGAGCAGTCTTGCCTATGGTTAATTGCACCTGGATGGTCTCCGATGCATCGTGCGTTGCCACCAGTCTTGAGGTGTGGGTGTCCTTGATGAATATGGATACCCCCCCCTCCTTTCTTGGTATTGTCCGGATTTTGGGGCGGAGCATGATATGAGGTAAAACCTGATAGCGCTGGGGTGCTCTCAGGAGCCTTGAACCAGGTTTCGGTCACAGCACAGACATCGATGTTCTCCATACTGAGAAGGGCCTCGAGTGCGTGCATTTTGAGATTTAGACTTCTGGCATTGAGCAGCATTACCCTTAGTTTTTTTCCTTTTTGTGTTCTAGGGTGGTAGGTTTAGAATTTGAGCCTTGCCTAAAAAAGGCACTATGGGGGTGGCAAGAGCCTTTGCCAATATCCGGAATCCCAGGGGTGACAGGTGCAAGCCGTCCCTTGCGAAGCAGCGTGGCTTGTCCAGCATGTCATCCCAGGCAGACAGATACTGGATCCCCTTTGAATGACACCAGTGTTTAAGCCAATTGTTAAAGCTGATCATCTTATCTCTGTATTGTGGCATCATTCTTGGTGAAGGTAGGATACTGCTCAAGGTCAGGGTCATACCTGCCTGGGCTGCATAATCAGAGAGCTCCTCAATGTCTCTTTTCATGTAGTCCAAGGAGGTATGTCTCAGGTCGTTTACACCAGCGTGGACAATGACTGAGTCATATTTGTACCTGCTGTTGAGAGACCTGAGTGCTTGCGTTATGTGGCGGATTCTAGCCCGACAGGCAGCTTACTGTGACCTTCTCCTTACTCAGTCTGGTGAGCGGGACATCAGTGTGTCTGACTATGGAGTCACCAATGACTAGTGTGTCTGGCATTGTGTTTGGCCTTAAGGGCTGTGACTGTTTGACACTCTGACTGTGAGGTCTATGTGTTGCGGGTGTTGTGTTCTGAGGTGGTGGTTGTTTGGGTGTCTGCTTTGGTGGCCTCTGCTGTTTTGGTAGATTTTTGATCAGAGCCTCCCAGTATGTCTTTGTGTGTTTATGTGTATGATTTGAGGTTGTAATGGTACTATGTGAGACTGGGTCTATAGTGTGTGTGGTAACCTTCTCCTCCTGACTGGTCTTGCCAGTCCTATGTTGAGAGAGCTCAGCCTCCAGTTTGGCCGTATAGTTGCATCTCTCGCATGTATTTGTGTTTTGTGGGAGGAGGAAAGGGTTGTCTGTGTACATGAGGCAATTGAAACATTGCCTCAATATTCCCAGGTTCACCAGCTGAGCAGGAGAGGACACTAGCAACTGATCCCTCGACATGCTAGAAGGGTAGACGAAAAACTTTTAAAAAAGATTCCGGGGGACGTGGGTGACCGAGAAATGGGGGTTGCCTTTTTGGGGTACTATCTATGACAAGAGTGCCGTATCAAGGTAATAAGTACTGTAGGAGCAAGTGCTAGGTTTAATAGATAGAGAATAGTCTACTTGGAGTCAAGTAGAGTTGATCTTTTAGTTATAGGATACGCTGATTTGATCAGTAGTATAGTTCGAGGAAGGTAGTTTTAAGGGAAAATTTGAAGAGTGGACTTTAGGTAGCCGAATAGTTTAAACCTGCTTAACCGGCACTGCCCTAGTGTGCAACAGTGGCAGCTCAGCTAGCAGCGTTTAGCGCTTTTATACCAGGGGCTGGAAAAAGCTAGAAACTGGCCCAAAACGACCAATAAACTACTAGTTACTGGCTGAAACCTCACAAAACTGGACAAAAGGCAGCTCAATGCTTCCCACTCCCACTGGTAAGCAAGGTAGCTTCCCTTCCCCCAAATAAGGCAAGGAAACAGTACACAGGAACTACAACCAAAGCCCAGGAATCAGCAACTCTGAAACTGGACTAAACTAGTAAAGCAGGAAAAACAAGAGATATTTTTTTCTTTTTTTTCTTTTTTTTCACAAAACAGGCAGAAACAGGTACAGCAAACACTTATAAATGCTATGAATCAGCTACTACAGCTTACACAGAAGAATTTGCTACAAATACAGTCACTCAGGAGTTGTTTATGGATACACTTCTACATAATTTAAGCCAGGAGTGACAAAATAGCTATAGGTCTGTAGTTTGATAGTTCAGTGGAACTGCCCCCTTTGTGGAGTGGAATAATATGGGATGTCTTCCAGATGGAGGGGATCATGGATGTTCTTCGTGTTTCACTGTTGCAGTCATTACATTTGGGTAATCTGCTGCCAGGTTGCCTTCAGTCGGCCTGAATAACAAAGTCTTGGGTCCCACGTCGGTTGCTGTCTCCTCTTCCATGACGTCAGGTCGTCAGGGGTATAAAACATGCAGCCGACTCTTACTTGCCGCACGGTGCCCGAAGCAGAAGCAGTTCGCAAGTGCCAGTCGGCCGACACCTGAAATTTTCGTTTTCGAGTTTCAGAACCAATGTCTTCAAACTAAAGCTAAGTACCCCATTTCGGAAACTTTTTCTTGCTCTTTACCGATGTCAGTAAAAGTTAATAATTGTATTACTTGTGGGAAGCAAATACCTCACAAGGATTTTCATTTGTACTGTATTCCTTGCCTAGGCCCTGACCACAACATGCCTTGCTGTCGGTTTTGTGGTAAATTTAATCAACGCACTATTAAGCGTCAGTATATTTTTGCTTCTAAATACTTTGGGTCAAGATTTAACTATCCTGAAATATCATCGGTTAGCAATCCGACTACTGGAATTCGCAAAAAATGCAAAGAAAAAGAGACAGACCGTTAAGGTCCAAAACCGACGACGAAGCTTCTCCTAAGCCAGTCGCTGGTACTCAGTGAGGTGCTTTCAAAGCCCCTGATGCCCGCTACTTTTGAGTCACAGGCCTCTACAGAGACCCATTCGGAGTCCGGTATGCAGCGAGTTTCTTCAAGTATTGAACCTCAGATGTCTCTCCCTTGGATGGGTTCGGAGCTGCTGAGCAGGCACTGGCTTCGGAGGATGTTTTCAGGCCTAAAGATTTGTATATTAAACCGAAGCCATCATCAAAAACAAGGCCAAAACCAACTACTAAAGAACCGGCGCATGAGCCACGTGCTCAGGCCCCATGCCTAAAAAACAGATGATCAAAATTGCTGAGGCTTTAATTACCTTGATCAGGGGTTCCCATCCCCCTCCTGCTAAGAGGCCTAGGCAAGGCACTGATTATGAATCTTCAGATCAAGTTTCCATTTCTTCTGATACTTCTGATCAGGAATTTTCTATCCCCCCTTATGAGGACTCTGATTTAGAAGAATCCATCCCTTCTGCTTCTCCTCCTGAGGATTTTTCTTTTGGAGAGACTTTGCATACCTTAAGGGAACATTTTCATTGGGAGAGTCAGGACTTTTCAGAATCCAAAAAGAGGCTTAGGGATTTTCTTCTCCTTCCTCAGCATAGGCCTTTGGCTATACCTCCTGTTTTAGACATTGTTGATGATGTTTTCTCAGAATCCAGCATGGCTCCCAATTCCTTGCCTCCGGCTCCTATTAAGCCAGACAGATATTACAGGGTTCCTGACTCCCACAAGTTTTTTTTCAAAAATCCTACTGCTGACCCTGAAACAATTTCTCAAGGTCCCAAGGGTGTTAAGGCTTCTACAGCTAAAAATCCTACCCCTTCTGATAGAGACTCCAGGGTGCTGGATAGCTGGGGTAAGAAGGTTTATATGTGTGCAACCCTGGCAATCAGGGCTTTAAACTGTCAATTTCATATGCTTAAATATCAACAGCATGTCATGGGCTTACTGAAACAGGAAATGATGTTGATTTCTGATTGTGTGGAAAATAGTTACAGGATTTATTGCATTCAGCTGAACAAGTTGGAAAGCATACTTTGCAATGTGGTTTTGATTCCTTGGAGGCCTCTTGCAGTGCCACCATAACTGGATCTGTGATAAGAAGGCATGCTTGGCTCAAGGAGCAACATCTGCCTGATCATGATAAAGCTAAAACTAAATTGTTAGATGCTCCTTTACAGCAGGACAGTCTGTTTGGTAATAAGGCAGAAGAAGTTTTAAAAAAGATGGAAGACAAAGCTACATCTATGGAAACTGTAAAAGATTTCTTGCAAGTGCAGTCGCCCAGGTTCAGTAGGCACTGGCCTACTAAGAATTGGTCCTTTCCAGTACCCAACAGAGCCACTCAGGTCAAACCCAGACACTCCAAAGGCTCCAGGTTTCAGTCACAAGGATCTTACAGGACAAAACAATGGGGTGCCTCCACCTCCAAATCAGAAAGTAGCAAAGCACCACCCTATGGTAAACAGTCTCAATGACTTCCCTCTGCCATTTCCAAGCACTTATCTTTTGGCAGCCCCTTTGAGGGGAAAACAAGCACTTCATGCTCAAAATTGACATCTAATTGCCCAGGACAAGTGGGTCTTAAATATAGTATCCCAGGGGTACAGATTTCATTTCCACACGTTGCCATTTCCAAACGGATGGCCAGACCTGGCCCCAAATCAGTGGGCAGAGGCCCAGAAACAAGTCATGTCCCTCATGGATATGGGGGCTATTCAATCAGTACCAGAAAAGGAAAAAGGACAAGGTTTTTATTAAAGACTTTTCCTGGTACCCAGAAAAGACAAATCATGACGTCCAGTTCTGGACTTATCCATTCTAAATACTTTCCTGGACATTCCAAAATTCAAGATGCTGACTCTACAACATCTACTGCCTATGCTAGGCAAGAATGCCTGGTTGGTAACTCTAGACTTAAAAGAGGCTTACCTGCATATCTCAGTCAGGGTATCTTGCAGAAGATACCGCCGCTTCAAAGAAGGCTATTTGCATTACCAGTTCTCTGCACTGCCCTTTGGCTTATCTACTGCGCCCAGGGTATTTACAAAGTGCCTGGCACCAGTAATTGCATTTTGCAGACAGAAACATTCAAATTTATCCTTATCTGGATGATTGTCTAATTCAGGCAGAGGACAAGGACACTCTTCTACAACATCTGGTGTTTGTAAAAAGGCTTCTAACATGCCTAGGATACACCATAAATGAAAAGAAATCACAACTGGTACCCTCTCAAATAATTACATTCCTGGGTGCAAGCTTAAATACAACTGCCCAAATGGCTTACCTCATGCCAGACAAATTCAATTGATAGCATACTTCAAACAAGTGGCCACAAAAACCCAGCTATCTGCAAGACAAATTCTGCAGGCTTTGGGTTTCATGGCATCCTGCATCCTACTAATTCCATATGCAAGACTGCATATGAGGAAATTTCAGTGGTACCTAAAAAGCTTATGGAGTCAACATTGTCACATCCTGGAAACAGTGATTCCTCTCATTCCTTGCCTGCAACAGGAGTTCCGTTGGTGGGCAGAGGCCAGTCACCAAAACAAGGGACTGTCATTCATTCTACCCCCTGCCACCCAAACCCTGACTACAGACGCATCAGACTCTGGTTGGGGGGCCCATCTGGCAGGGAGGTGCATTCAGGGCGAATGGAGCCCAAGTCAAATCAACCTACATATCAACCAGAAAGAAATGCTAGCTATACAGAATGCTCTGACAGCCTTCAACGACTTTCTTCATTCAGGATAACTACTGATAAAGATGGACAACACCACAGTTATGTGGTACATAAACATGCAGGGGGGTACCCTCTCCTACCCCCTTTGCAGACTAGCCATGGCCCTGTGGAACATAGCCTTGACTTACCAAATACATTTACAAGCTCAATTCCTGCCAGGAAAGCAAAATACTCTGGCAGATGACCTAAGCAGAAATCTTATGGACCCACACGAATGGAATCTTCAGCATGTTGACACGAAAATGGGGGAGCCCAGACATAGATCTATTTGCCTCTCCCCAAAACTACCAGTTGGACAAATTCTGCAGAAGAACTCTTCACAAAAAAACTTGGAAAGCGGATGCTCTATCCTTCAGCTGGAAAAATCTTATCAGTCTATGCCTTTCCCCCTCTGCCTCTGCTCTCCAAGGGTTTACTAAAAGTCAGACAGGAAAAATCAAAAATGATTCTGATTGCTCTGGACTGGCCTCACCAACACTGGTACCTGCTTCTAAGGAATATGTCAAACCTTCCTCCGTGGTACTTGCCTCAGGCACCTCATCTATTGCCTCAGCAGAACTATCAAATTCTGCACACACGGCTCCAAACTCTGAATCTTGCTGCATGGCTCATCAACTAATTTTACCAGTCACATCTCTCAGTAAACCTGTGATGGATGTCATTTTGGAGGCTAGAAGGCCTAGTACTAGAAAATGTTTTGCTGATAAATGTAAGAGATTCTGTGCCTGGAACCAAGCACGAGGAATAAACACAGCAATGCCCAATATTCCTCAGATTCTGCAGTATTTAACTGAAATGCTTCACAAGGACCTATCTTTTTCTTCTATAAAAATACATGCCTCTGCCATTTCGGCTCATTACAACACAGAGCCTCCTCTCTTTTCTCATCCCCTGCTAAAGCAGTACCTCAGAGGGGCCAAAAATTTGAGACCTCCCAGGAGAGCACCGACTCCTACATGGGACCTCAATTTTGTGCTGGAAAAACTAACCTACCTCCTTTTGAACCAGCTGCTACTGCAGACATAAAATTTCTTTCTTGGAAGACAGCCTTTCTTTTAGCAGTCACTTCAGCTACAAGGATTTCAGAACTACAGGCTCTCATGGCAGTGGAGCCTTTCATTATCTTTTATCCAGACAGGGTGGCCCTCAGGACCAATCCTTCTTTTATGTCTAAGGTGGTATCCAGTGTGGCTCTTAACCAGACCATTCATCTGCCAACTTTTTTTCCAAATCCGCAGAACAAGGGGGAGCAGATTCTGCATTCATTGGATGTACACAGACAACTAAGATTCTGCTTAAACAGGACAAAATCTCTAAGAAAGTCTGAGCAACTACTGATGGCATTTGCTGCAGGGACAGAGGGGAAGGCTATATCAAAGCAGACTATTTCAAAATGGATAAGCCATTGTATTCGTTTCTGCTACATGCACCATGGTAAACCTGTCCCCAAGGGGATCAGATCCCATTCCACCAGGGCTGCATCTACTTCTGCAGCCTTTCTCAGAGGGGTTCCTACCAGAGACATTCTAGAAGCTGCTACTTGGAGCTCAGTTCATATGTTCACAAAACATTATCATTTACCTCTCTTTTCTAAATCCAGGGCAGGCTTTGCCACTGCTGTCCTGTAGGGCCTTATAGCTGCTCCTAATGCTGTATAAATCCATCCTCCCATCCATAGCTTTGGGATACTACCCAAATGTAATGACTGCAACAGTGAAACACGAAGAACATAGTACAGTTGTGTACACTTACCATAGTTGTAGATGTTTGAGTGTATTCACTGTTGCAGTCGTTACCCACCCACCAGCTCCCTATATTTTTGCTCCCCATTTAGGGGGCACCTGACATCTGGGGCAAGAAAAGCTGATTAAAATGGCGTTGGCTGCATGTTTTATATCCCTGACGACCTGACGTCATAGAAGAGGAGACAGCAAACGACGCAGGACCCAAGACTTTGTTATTCAGGCCGACTGAGGGCAATCTGCCAGCAGATTACCCAAATGTAATGACTGCAACAGTGAATACACTCAAACATCTGCATTTATGGTAAGTGTACACAACTGTACTTTACTGATATAGTTCTATTGATCAGGATAGAGATCGGGTATGCTATGGCATCTGCCGCATTTTGTATATACTCGGCTGGGAGGAGATCTACTGCAAGGGGTGGTTGGTTTTAATTTCTTGATTAGGGTACGGATAAGTGATGCGAAAACTGAAAGTTGAAGGGGAGTTGAGAACTAGGTGCAGTGGTGGTTGGACTCGAGCAAATGGGAAATAGTTGGTTAGCTAGTGACTGGATAGTTTCTGTGAAGAAACTATTAAAGGTATAGCAATGTCCTCCAAAGGTTTTTTGATGGAAGCCGTAAGGGTAGGAGTTGTGATTGCCCTGGGTGAATAAGTTTATTTATGCCTCCCCAAAACTTTTGTGGATTGTTTTGATGCTTCTGTTGTAAATGGCAGTAAAAAGATTTTATCTAGGGTGGTAGATTTTTTTTTGTGTTGTTCTTTAGTTGTTTATATCTAAGTTGATCTGAGGGAGGTTTTGTGGTGTACCAAGTGGCCCAAGCTTTATTTCTAAGTAAGATAATTTGTCTCGTTTCTTTTGAAAGCCATGGTGCAACTTTTGTTTTGGTTCTTATAGACCGTGCAGGTGCATGGGTATCGAGGATGGCTAGGAATTTGGTGTTGAAATATACTACAGCTTCTTCAAGTGGAAGATGTTTTAGGACTGTCCAATTACATGCCTTGAGATCATTTTTGGAAATTAGTGGAGTTAAAGTTTTTGTTGTTTCTAATTATTTTGTAAGTAGGTTGGTAGGGGATGTCAGTCTTATGCCTGATTGTGTAGGTAGGAAAATTATTACTTCTGTCTTCAGGTAGGGTACCAGCCCTATACATATGGGGATGGCTATTAATGAGTATCCATTCTAGGATACTGTCTTTGTTGTTAGGTTTACTGATCCTAGTAGGGGAGGATATGATCTGAGTAAATCCATATAGATTAACATGGATGGTTGGAGATTCTGAGAAACAATTATTTCAGTCGATATTGAAGTCTCTTAGAACAATGGTTTCCTGAGGGTAGTTACTAGACAGCCAAGAGAGGATATCTTCTAGGGTGTTAGCGTTATTACCTGGGGGAGTGTAGATACAGGCTATATTTATACTTCTGCTTTTATTAATTTGAAGCTTTGTAATGTGAATTTCAGCATTGTCAACACAGGGTGGGTGTGCGCAATCAGAGGTCACATCTGGATTCGTTTTGTATATTACAGCTACCCCTCCTCCCTTCCTAGTGGTACGGTCTAGCCTTAGTATGTTATAGCCCGGTGGTATAACCTCATTATCTGCTGTTGATGGTTTTAGCCAGGTTTCAGTAAGACATAGTATATCCGGGGAATGTGTATTTAAGAGTGCATGCAGGTGGTGACATTATTATTTAAGCTTCTAATGTTTAGGTGACTGACCAGGAGTGAGTTTGAAGGTCTATTCAAAGTCTGTAAGTTAGTAGGAATAATAGTATTGGGGCTAGGATCTACTGGTGAGGTTGGGCCAGATTTTGGATGAATGTCCCTATCCCTTGTGAGGTTGCCTTGTAGTCTCATTATGAGCTTCAGGAATTTAAATATTAGTCTTAGGTAATTCTTGGTTTTGGGGTTGATATATATGGATCTAATGGGATGGTGTTTTGTATCCAAGGAGTTAGTCATAAGGGGAATTATTGAGTGGTCTAATTTAATTTGTGTTATTGGAGTGGTGGTTTGGCTTCTTGGGTAGTGGTAGCCTAGGTAGGATAGATTTTCGTAGGTGGTGAGAAGATATAGAATTATTATCAAGGGTAGTAGGCAATATAATAGCCTTAATTTGAAAAGTTTCACTGCCAGTAACAGAGGCATTCTCTAGATATTAGCTTTGACTTTGCCCAACTTGAGTAGGAGGATAATTAAGATAGGTAAGTAGGGATGGTCCTGATAATGTCTGAAGAATTGTTGATTGGTTCAAGAAAGTGGGGGAGTGGCTTTAGAGCTGTAAATTTAGGACTACTAAGGTTGGGTGGAATTTGGGGACAGGGTGGGGAACAGAGCAGGGTTTAACCAAACCTTAAGGATCTTAGAGCCAGTGTGTAAAACGTTAGATCTAAAAGATGCATACCATCACATTCCAATAGCCAGAGGCTAAATGAATTTTATCAGGTTGTGTGTTTCTGGGTGATATTACCATTTCTCTTCATTACCTTTTAGGGTATATACAGCTCCAGAGGTGGTTATAATGCATCTGTCTTCAGTTGTGCCTTATTGCAGATGGCGTGGCATTCATAAATTTCCTTATTTAGATGACTTGCTCATCTCTTGAAAGTCTTTTCTCAGATGCTGAGGCATTGCAGTGGGTTTCTTCTCTTCTGAGCAATCTGGGATTCCAGATAAATGTTCAGAAATCCTCTTCTACCCTGTCACATAGGATTGTCTTTCTAGGATGTCTTATATACACCTTCCAGCAAAAAGTCTTTTTGACACAGGGTGTAAAGTGTTTATCTGAAGCTTTCTCTTGATTCTTAAACCAGTCTCACACTTCAGCCAGAGAGTATCTCAGGATCCTGGTGTTTATGGCATGTATGATTCTTGAGATTCTTCTTGCTAGGTTGCACACAAGAATGATTCAATGGATTGTTAAAAAAAATAAATAAATAAACAGTACATGAACCCAGCATTTGTATCATCTAGTATTTCAGATCCCAGTCTTGGGTTTTCTTAAAACAAGACTGCACTAGGGATGACTACAGATACAAACCAGTTCAGGTCTTCCCTTTTCTTCTCTACCTCCATGCCTATCTGGAGCTACAGATGCCTTAGATTTCTCTTGGGTGGCAGTTTCAGTTGGACAAAAGGTGAAGGCCTGTAGGAATCCTCAGAGACAGATTAAAGCACATACATGTCAGAGATGATGTTGTTTAATTCTAAAATCTGTTCATCATCAATGGTCCTTAGAACCTGTTTGGGTAATTACAGACAACACTGCATTGATGTGATACATGAAAAAGCAAGGAGCTACCATATTGTACCCTCTGTGTATGCTGGTTATTTTAGCTTTGAAAGTAGCCCTTTAAGCACTCATTAACTCTCCAAGTATCTTGCGTTCCATCTGAGAAAACATAGTGGCAGACAAAGCTGAGCAGGACCAGGACAGACCCTAACAAATGGAAATTGAATGAGAGAATCTTTCGGGAATTGATCCATTTGTTGGGAATACCTCACATAGATCTGTTAGTCTCCTTTTAAAACAGATAGGTGGAGAAATTCAGCTACAAGACTCCTTGTAATCAACCCTGGAAAACAGATGCATTTTTATTCCTATTGACTGGAATGTGAATTTTCACCCATTTTTTGAATATCCAGGGATGTCCTCCTATTTCACTGTTCCAGTATCCCTTACATTAGGGATCCACTGCCAAAGGCAGCCCAACATCCAGCCAGTATACCAAAGCCTTTAGGTTGCTGTATGGTACTCTGTACATCACAAGTATGCTCCTTGCATAGCGTAGGGCATAAAGCTGACGTACAGATGTACCATCCTCAGAACTACTTTCTCGCCAGTCCAAATGCCACCATTTGATCATTAGTCTGAACACCCATTCTGTTGCTGGTTCAACTAGCCATTGTAGACAAGTGCCCTCCCCCCCCTTTTTAAACTTATCTTTTTTTATTGTTGCTTGTGGGGTTTCATGTAATCTAAGAAGGGTAAATGCCAATGTAGGGGACAGATTCCCCATAAAGACCACCACAACCAGTTTCTCTCTTGCTTAGGTGCCTCTCACGACCATACGTCCTCTTCCATTTGTCAGTTTTTTGTACCAAAAACCTTTCGTAGTAGACTATCTTCTTTGGAGCTGTGTCTTAAAAATCAGCATCTTAAGCTTCTTGAGAGTAACACAATAGAGAGTACTTTCCACTCCAAGAGACAGCCATCAGTATAGAAGACTAAGAAGCCTAGACCAGAATCTTCTGCTGTTCCACCTACTCTGGATGTCTTTTCTGAGGTGAGTGAATGTCCAGAGGTTCAGCGGGCTTTGTTAGAATCCTCTGCCTCGACTGGTTTGGAGGCCAGTGATGAACTGACTTTAAGCATGTCCAACGAAGCATTGCAGACATCCATCTTGGACATTCAGGGGGGAACCACAGATGATGATCTTCAGGGGACCTAGGGGTGTTCCTCAAATATTAGTCAGAGAAGTCGTCCCTGCTTTTCCTGTCCTTGGTCAGAGCCTTCAAAATTTTTATAAGGTGGATGTCCCTTTGAAGAAAAAGCAAAAGACTAAACATATTTCTCCTGCTCTTAAGGATCCACAGAGTGAATAATAGGCCTTCACTCAGGGTTTGTTTAGTACTTTGATGGCACTGGAACCTCCTCAGAGAGTTTCTGTTGCAGCCCCCTGTTGGTCTTCAACTCCCCTGAAAAGATCCAGGAAATAGGATTTCTCTGAGGAGGAGCTGGATTCAGATGATGAATCCCTCTTTTACTCTTCTCAAATTCCCTCTCCTTTGGACTATGGTTCAGAAGAGGAATCTACCAGTCCTGATACTCCTTTTGAAGAGATTTCGTTTGGGGACACAGTCTTCAGGATGATGGAATTCTTCAAATGGGATTTTGCTCAAGTAAAGCCATGAAAGGTGCACTGCAAATGACCCAGTAAAGCCATGGATGAAAGCAACCAGTTTATGTAACGTTTTTATTAAAGAAAAATTCACACTAAAACACTCCATCTCCATTAATGCCGTTTGAAAATCCGTTTTCGTTTCCACACACTTCATCAGATGTCTGTTTTGTTTTGTTTTGCTCAAGTCTCTAAGGTACATAAAAGATATGAGTTGCTGCAGATGGATTTTCCTAAACCTTTTACTGTTCCTGTTGTCTTTGGCTGCCTTGTTAGATACATTTTCCAATGGTTCTAAGGCTCCAGGCTCTAAACCCCCTGCTTCCAAGAAACTTGATAGATTCTATAGGGTGCTTGAGGACTGTACATTTTTGTACAAGTGTCCTTCTGCTGACTCTTCTGTGATGTCTGTAGCCTTTTCAACTGCTTCATTCTCCCAAGTTACTTCCCTCTGATAAAGATAGCAGGACCATGGAAAGGTTAGGCAAGAAGGTATATGCCTTTGCTGCCTTGACTTTTAGGGCTATTAATTATCAGACCCATATATCTAGGTACTTGTTAGCTCTCCTGTTCCAGGCTTATCAAGTTATTTCTGACCTTCCAGACTCTGGGGATAAAACTTCTCCTCTTTCCCTATTAGGGACTTCTTCCCTGGTGGCTCATCATTCCATCAAGTGTAGTTATAATGCAGCTGATGCTTCCTCTAGGACTGCTGCTTTTGTGTCAGTGATGAGGAGGTATTCTTGTCTTTGGCTTAAACCTTTGCCTGATGATATTAAGGCTAAGTTGATGGATGCCCCTCTTGTTAATAAACACTTGTTTGGTGAAACTGCTGCTGCTATGTCTAAGTCCCTTTAGGATAAGGGCAAGGCTTTACAGGAACTGAAACGTGTTTGTTTCTCTTATGCTTAAATTTCAGGGAAACTACCACACTAAACCAGCCTTTTTTCGCAGGCAGTCTCGCTGTCCTGCTAAGGGTAAAAAGGGTGGCAAGTGGGCTCCTGCTGCTAAAGCTACTAAGCCTTCAGTGCCTCAGAAGTCTCTTTTGCCAGGTAAACCAGGTGCTGTCCGCCTACCATTTCTTTCCCAGCCACTTTCCTGTTTCTCTGTCTCTCTCTTCCTGTTTTACTACAGATTACTCAGGATTCCTGGGTCCTGTCCATTATTCGCCAGGGGTATTTCATGGTTTGGAAATACCTTCCCCCTTTTATGGGTGTTCCTCAGCCCCCTCAGGAACAACTGTTTCTTCCAGAGATTCTTTGGGACCTTCTGACTCAGGGTACCATTCAAGAATTGCTTGTGTACCAAAGTGGAAAGGTTTTTTTTTTCCCGGATGTTTTGGTACCCAGAAAGGGGTACTTGAAGGCCAATTCTAGACCTCTCTCATCTAAATGCTTTCCGCATTTTGTCCCTTCAGACTTTGTTCCCTCTTTTGCTTCTTGAGGCTTATATAGTGTCTCTGGATCTCAAGGATACTTATCTCCATATTCCAGTCCATCCCCTTTTCAGGACATTTTTACATTTCTCTGTTGTTTCCTGACACTTTCAGTTCTCTGCTTTGCCCTTTGGCCTTTCTACTGCCCCAGTGGTACTCAATGCCCCACTCCTGTGATTGCTTTTTGCAGGATTCAGGGAATCCAAGTGATTATCTTCGTGTTTCACTGTTGCAGTCATCACACTTGTGTTATCCTACCAGGGGTAGCCCTCAGTTGGCAGAATACCACAGGCTTAGTATTTCTGCGTCGGTTGCTGTCGCTCCAGGACTGACGTCAGGTTGTTAGTGGTATAAAATCAGGCAGCTGACACCACAACAGTTAGTCTTTCCTGCCGAGGAGCCAGAAGCAGTTCGCATGAGTACTGGTCGGCCGCTACCTGAGTTTTGTTTCCGAATTGAAGTTAGTCTTCTGAAGCTAAGTACCCTGCCGGGGATCCTTTTTTCTTGCTCTAACCGATGTCAAAAAAGTTAACAGTTGTCTCGCCTGTGGAAAGCAAATACCACACCGAGACTTCCATTCTTACTGCGTCACCTGTTTAGGCCCAGACCATGACATACCTCGCTATCGCTTTTGTGCTTTGTTCAATGCCAGAACTTTACGTCGCCAGGCCCTTATTGTAGCTAAATATTTTTGCTTTCAGTCCCCGTATTCCGATATGACTTCAGTAAGCCATCTGACTACCGATCTTCTGAACAAACGTAAGGATAAAAACAGAGACAGACTGCACAGGTCCAAAACCACCGCTGACGCTTCCATTAAGCTAGTCGTCAGTTCTCCGGTCCTCAGTGAGGCACTTTCGCAGCCCCTGATGCCTGCTTCTTTGGATTCGCAGGCCGCTACCGAGACCCGTTCAGAGTCCGGTATGCCGCGAGACTCTTCTTTGACTAAGGATCCTGCGGATGTCTCTACCTTGGATGGGTCTGGAGCCGCTGAGCAGGCACAGGCTTCTGAGAAAGTTCCTCACACTACCGATACTCGACTAAAACTGACTTCTTTCGCGTCTTCCGTTCTTTCTAAAAATACTGAGTTTCTAAGGCCCAGGGTACGGACTATGCCTAAAAAATGATGACCCAAGCTCAGGCACCTGCTTCCATGCCTCAATCTCAAATACTTAAAATGGCGGAAGACCTTATGCTTATTGGGGGAAGCCAACCTACTCCTTCCAAAAGAAAGAGACTTGTCCCCAGCAGATGTTCTTCATGTTTCACTGTTGCAGCCATCACACTTGGGTTATCAGCCTGCAGGTAGCCCTCAGTCGGCCAGAATACCAGAGTCTTAGGATTATTGCATCGGATGCTGTTGCTTCTTCCATGATGCCAGGTCGTCAGGGGTATAAGAAAGGCAGCCGATGCCATTACATCAGTCTTTCTTACCTTGGAGGAGCCCGAAGCAGAAACAGTTCACAAGAGCCAGTTGGCCACTAACTGAAATTTTCGTTTGAGTTTGTCATCCTGAAGTCTTCTAAAGCCAAGTACCCCGTTGGGATCCTTTTTTCTTGGTCTAACCGATGTCAGAAAAAGTTAACAATTGTCTTGCCTGTGGAAAGCAAATACCTGACAGAGATTTTAATTCTTATTGCGTCACCTGTTTAGGCCCAGACCACGACGTCCCTTGCTGTCGGTTTTGTGCCTTGTTTAACTCCTGAGCCATTCGTCGTTGGGCTATCTTGATAGCTAAATTCTTTCGTTCTCGTTTTCCATATTCCAAAATGGCTTCGATAAGCCATCCAACTACTGATTTTCCGAAAAAACATAAAGATAAAGACAGAGACAGACTGCATTGGTCCAAAACTGCCGACGATGCTTCTGTTAAGTTAGTTGCCAGTCCGCCGGTACTCAGTAAGGCACCTTTGCAGCCCTGATGCCCGGTTCTACAGATTCGCAGGCCTTCTGCTGAGACCCATTTTGAGTCCGGTATGCTGCGAGATGCTTCTTCGACTATGGGACCTGCAGATGTCTCTACCTTGGATGGGTCCGGAGCCACTGTGCAGGCACCGGCTTCTGAGGGTCTATTCCAACCTACCGATGTTTAAATTAAACAGATGACTTAGTTTTTAGCTAAAACTACCGAGTTCCTGAGGCCCAGAGTACACACTACGCCTAGAAAAGCGATGACCAAAGCGCATGCTCAAGCTCCCATGCCACAAAAACAAATGCTTAGAATGGCTGAAGACCTTATTACCCTAATTAGGGGAAGCCATCCTTCCTCTGCTAACAGACAAAGAATTGAGTTTCATTCTGATTCTACAGACCAGGAGTCCGATGAATCTGACCCTTCTGATTATCAGGATATGTCCTTATCAACCTATGAGGATTCAAATGCAGAGGGATCCATTCCTTCTGCCTCCCCTCCAGAGGATTTTTCTTTTGGGGAAACCTTGCATACTTTAAGAGAGCTTTTCCGCTGAGAATGCCAAGACTACCCTAAGTCCAAAAAGAGACTCAGAGAATTTTTAGAGTTGCCTCAGCACAGGCCTCTCTATACCCGCTGTCCTGGATGTTGTAGATGATGTTTTTATGGAATCCACTCTTACTCCAGATACTTTACCACCGGCCCCTAGGAAACCTGACAGGCACTACACAGTACCTGATTCCCACAAATTTCTCTTCAAGAATCCTACTGCTGATCCAGAGACCATTTCTCAGGGACCTAAAGTTATTAAGGCTACTACAGCCAACAATCCTACCCCTTCAGACAAGATTTCCAGAGCTTTAGACAGATGGGGTAAGAAGGTATATACCTCTATAACTCTTGCCATCAGGGCATTGAATTGCCAGTTTCACATATTGAAGTGCCAGCAGCATATTATGGAACTAATTAAACAAAAAATTGTGTTACTTCCAGACTGTGCAGAAAATAAAGATTTACAAGACAAGAGCTAATGCATTCTGCAAACTAAGTTAGTAAGCATACTTTGCAGTGTGGCTTTGATGCTCTAGAAGCATCTTGCAGGGCTGCAGTCACTGGGTCTGTACTGAGAAGTCATGCTTGGCTGAAGGAACAAACCTTGCCAGATCATGTCATATCCAAATTACTAGACACTCCTTTAAATAAGGACTGTTTATCTGGCACCAAAGCAGAAGAGGTTCTTAAAAAGATGGAAAAAAAAGCTAAGTCTATGCAAACTGTTAAAGAATTCTTACAAGTGCAACCACCTAGATTCAGTAGGCATTGGCCTTCTAAAAAGTGGTCCTTTCCAGCCTCTTCCAGGCCTTCTCAGACCAAACCCGGGGGGAAACAGGCCACCCAGACTACAGTCTCAGGGTATGCAGAGATCTAAACAATGGAGTGCCCCCACCTCAAAAACAGGGAGTGGTAAGCTGCCCCTTATGGAAAAAGTTTACAATGACTTTTCAGTTATCCTTCCCAGCCCTCCCCAATTACTTGTGCCCCTAGGAGGAAAACTTGCCCTTTATGCAAAAAACTGGATGTCCATCACTCAGGACAGATGGGTCCTAAGCATTGTATCCCAGGGGCATGGATTCTTCTTCCATACACTGCCAACCCCAAGCGGGTTTCCGGGCCTTCCTCCAAACCAGTGGGCAGAGGCTCAAAAGCAAGTACTTTCCCTGCTCAATATCAGAGCTATTCTACCTGTTCCAGTAGAACAAAGGGGGCAGGGTTTCTACTCCAGACTTTTCCTGGTGCCCAGAAAAGAGGGCTCTTGGCACCCAATCCTGGATCTATCAGCTCCTTTCTGGTGGTCCCAAAATTCAAGATGCTTACCCTGCAGCACTTTCTCCCTGTGCTAGCCAAGGATGCCTGGTTAGTCACTATAGACTTAAAAGAAGCTTATCTGTGCATCTCCATAAGGGAGTCATGCAGAAAATATCTACGCTTCAGGGCAGGGTCTATGCACTATCAGTTCTCTGCACTTCCCTTTGGCTTATTTACTGCGCCCAGAATATTCACAAAGTGCCTGGCTCCAGCCATTGCATACTGCAGGCAGCGGAATATCCACATTTTCCCATACTTGGATGACTGCCTGATACAGACGGACAGTCAGGAATTGCTACTTCAGCACCTGGCATTTGAAAAAGCCTTCTCACTTCATTGGGGTACACCATCAATGAAAAAAATCACAACTGGTGCCCAGTCAAAAGATTGTTTTCCTGGAAGCAAGCTTGGAAACAACTTCCCAGATGGCATTTCTCACTTAAAAAAATAGGTCTATCTAACAAACTACTTCAAACAAATGGCCACCAGAACCCAGCTATCTGCAAGAAAAATACTGCAAGCCCTAGGATTCATGGGCACATGTATTCTGCTAATTCCATATGCAAGACTGCATATGAGGAAACTTCAGTGGTACTTAAAAAGTCTTTTCTGCCAGCATTCTCAGGACCTGGAAACAGTCATTCCAATCATACCTTGTCTAACGGCAAAGTTCCTTTGGTGGGCAGAAGCATGCAACCACAACAAGGGACTGCTTTTCACTCAACCCCTTGCCGCCCAAACCCTGACAATAGATGCATCGGACTATGCATGAGGGGCTCACATGGCAAGCAAATGCATTCAGGAGCACTGGAGCCCAGCCCAGATTCTCCTGCACATCAATCAAAAAGAGATGCTAGCCGTACAGAATGTTCTGACAGCCTTCAAATACCTAATCCTTCCAGGGCAACTGCTTATAAAAACAGACAACGCCACAGTTATGTGGTACATAAACAAGCAGGGGGGAACCCATTCTTACCCACTCTGCAGGTTAGCCATGGCCCTGTGGAACACAGCCTTGAGCAACCAAGTGCATCTACAAGCTCAATTCCTGCCAGGCAAACAAAATTCACTGGCAGACGATTTAAGCAGAAATCTCCTAGACCCACGTGAGTGGAAATTGAAGCCCAACACCTTCAATCTTCTGATCCAAAGGTGGGGGACACCGGAGGTGGACCTATTTGCCTCCCCCGAGAACCACCAGTTGAGCAAATTCTGCACCAGGAACCCTCACTGCAGGGCCTGGAAGGTGGATGCCCTATCCTTTCAATGGGAAAACCTCTCAATTTATGTCTTTCCCCCTCTGCCCCTCCTCTCAGAAGTACTACTCAAGATAAAACAGGACAGGCCAAGGGCAGTTCTTATTGCCCCAGATTGGCCACGCCAGCACCGGTACCCACTCTTGTGCAGTCTGACAACAGTGCCACCCTGGCACCTTCACCAGACTCCTACCCTGCTGTCTCGGCAGGAGGGGCAGATTTTGCATCCACAATTGCAAACCCTAAACCTTGCAGCCTGGCTTATCCCTTGAATACACCACCAGCAACCCTCAGCAAACAGGTGCTGAATATCATTCTTGAAGCCAGAAGGCCTAGTACTAGGAAATCCTATGCTGAAAGTGGAAAATATATTGTTCTTGGAATCAGTCTCAAGTGAAGGACACAGCAGTGCCCTCCTTTCCACTAATCCTGGATTACCTAGCAGAGCTACTCCACAGAGGCCTATCCTTCTCCATTAAGATTCATGCCTCTGCCATCTCAGCTCATTATAATGCCGAGCCACCTCTATTTTCTCACCCTCTCATCAAACAGTTCCTGAGAGGGGCTAACAACTTAAGGCCCCCTAGCTGAGCACCCACCCCTGCCTGGAACTTTAACTTTGTATTGGAAAAGCTCACACTTCCCCCTTTTTGAACCTGCAGCTTCAGCAGAGTTAAAATTCCTTTCTTGGAAAACAGCCTTGCTTTTAGCCATAACTTCAGCAAGAAGAGTGTCCAAGTTACAGGCACTAATGGCTGTGGAACCCTTCATTATTTTCCATGCTGACAGAGTTTCCTTCAGGACTATCCCATCCTTTATGCCTAAGGTGATGTCCAGTGTGGCTCTAAACCAATCCATCCATTTGCCAACCTTCTTCTCTAACCCTCAGAATAAAGGGGAAAAGATCCTGCACTCTAAACCTTTCAGAAAATCTGAACAGCTGCTAGTCATCTTTGCTAAAGGGGCAGTGGGTAAGGCCATTTCAAAGCAAACTATTTCCAAATGGATAGCACACTGCATCCATTTCTGCTACAAGCACCATGGAAAACCTACCCCACAGGGGATCAGACCACATTCCAGTAGGGCTACTTCCACCTCTACAGCATTTCTCAAGGGGGTCCCTACCAGGGACATTCTGGAAGCTGCAACCTGGAGCTTTGTACACACCCTCACCAAGCATTACCACTTATCAATCTTTTCTAAATCCAGAGCTGGATTTGCTACATCAGTCTTGCAATGCTTACAAGCCAGCCCTAACACTTCTTGACTGCCTCCACCCTTCTTCAGCTTTGGGAATCAACCCAAGTGTGATGACTGCAACAGTGAAACACGAAGAACATAGTACAGTTGTGTACACTTACCATAAATGTAGATGTTAGAGTGTATTCACTGTTGCAGTCCTGGTTTCCCTCCCGCTGGCTTTCTCTGTCTTTTTACCTCTCCTGCTTATGGCCATTCCTAATGGCATTGGTATTTACTTTTTACTGGTGGTGTTCCCCACCATATACTAGCTTCCTGTTTAGGGGCTCCTGATATTTGAGGCAAGAAAAACTGATGTAATGGCGTCGGCTGCCTGTTTTATACCCCTGATGACCTGACGTCATGGAAGAAGCGACAGCATCCAACGCAGAAATCCTAAGACTCTGATATTCGGGCCAACTGAGGGCAACCTGCAGGTAGATAACCCAAGTGTGATGACTGCAACAGTGAATACACTCAAACATCTACATTTATGGTAAGTGTACACAACTGTACTTTTTATCTGACCAGGAGTCCAATAACTCTGAGGTTTCTGAGTATAAAGACATGCAAGCCTCATCTGCTTATGAGGATTCAGATGCAGAGGAATCCATTCCTTCTGCCTGTCCTCCAGAGGATTTTTCATTTGGTGAAACCCTACATACTTTATGGGAGCATTTCCAGTGGGAATATCAGGACTATCATCAGTCCAAAAAGAGACTCAGGGAATTCTCAGATTTACCACAGCAGAGACCTTTAGGCATTCCTTCTGTCTTGGATGTTGTGGATGATGTCTTTATGGAATCCAGTTTGACTCCTGACACCTATCCTCCTGCTCCCAGGAAACCTGACAGGTATTTACTTCTGACCCAGAGGTCATCTCCCAAGGACCTAAAGGAATTAAAGCAACCACAGCTAAGAATCCCACACACTCGGACAGGGATTCCCAAGCTTTAGACAGATGGGGTAAAAAAGTATACACCTCTGCAACTCTTGCAATTACAGCGCCCAGTTCCACATACTGAAATACCAGCAACATACCTCGGAACTCCTCAAACAAAAAACTTCTACCTTTCGTGCTTGTGCAGAAAATAAAGAATTACAAGAGCTTATGCATTCTGCAAGTCAAGTTACTAAACACACCTTGCAGTGTGACTTTGACACCTTAGAAGCATCTTGCAGGGCAGCAGTCACTGGTTCTGTACTTAGAAGGCATGCTTGGCTTAAAGAACAGACCTTGCCAGACCATGTCAAATCAAAACTATTGGATGCACCATTGAACAAAGACAATTTGTTTGGCACCAAGGCAGAAGAGGTCTTAAAAAAGATGGAAGAAAAAACTAAATCAATGCAGACAGTTAAAGACTTCTTACACATCCAGCCTCCGAGGTTCAGTAGGCATTGCCCATCCAAGCACTTGTACTTTCCGGCCCCTTCCAGACTTGTTCAGCCAAGACCTAGGGGAAGCAGGACCCCCCCCCCCCAAGACAGCAGTACCAGGGAATGAAGAGATCTAAGCAATGGAGTTTCTCCACTTCAAAAACAGGGAGTACTAAGCCACCCTCTTATGGAAATAACTCACAATGACTTTACACCTCCACCCCTTACCTCTACTCATCTGCTTGTGCCCCTAGGAGGAAAACTTTCCTCCCATGCTAACAACTGGGCCTCTATTAGCAACGACCAATGGGTCCTCAACATAGTGTCCCAGGGATACAAATTTTATTTCCACACCTTGTCAACCCCAAAAGGGTTCCCAGATCTTCCTCTAAACCAGTGGGCAGAGGCCAACAAATAAGTCCATTTCCTGCTCTCATGTGGGCAATACAGCCTGTTCCTCCAGACCAGATAGGCTAAGGTTTTTATTCCAGGCTTTTTCTGGTACCCAGAATAGAGGCACCTGGCACCCAATCCTCGATCTATCAAGTCTAATCAGCTACCTGGTGATACCAAAATTCGAAATGCTCACCCTCCAGTAGCTTCTTCCCATGCTTTCCAAGGATGATTGGTTAGCCACCCTAGACCTAAAAGAAGCCTACCTACACATCCTAATCAGGGTATCTTGCAGGAAATATCTACGTTTCACCTACGCACTTTCAATTCTCTGCACTTCTTTTTGGCTTATCCACTCCTCCCAGAGTTTTCACAAAATGCCTCGTTTCAGCCATTGCTTTTTGCAGACAAAGAAATATTCAAATTTACCCCTACTTAGACGACTGCCTGATTCAGGCAGACAGTCAGGAAAAGCTGTTACAGCACCTGACCTTCATAAAGGACCTACTGAACCTCCCTGGGATATAGTATAAACAAAACAAAATCAAAACTAGTCCCCACTCAATAAAATGTATTCCTGGGAGCAAGCCTGGACACAGCATCCCAGATGGCATTCCTTACTCCAGAAAAACAAGCCTACCTGACAGGCTACTTCTCTAAACTAGCCACCAGAACCCAGTTATCCGCAAGGAAAATCCTGCAAGCTCTAGGGTTCACATTCCATATGCCAGACTGCATATGAGGAAACTACAATGGTACCTAAAAAGCCTTTGGTGTCAACACTCTCAGGACCTGGAAAATATCATACCTATGATACCCTGTCTAAGGAAAGATTTTCTTTGGTGGGCAGCAACATGCAATCACAACAAAGGTCTTCCCTTCTAACAACTCCATGCCACCCAGACCATCACCACAGATGCATCAGATTATGCCTGGGGTGCACACCTGGATGGCAGATGCATTCAGGGCCGTTGAAGCCCAAATCAAATACATCTGCCCATCAACCAAAAAGAGATGCTATCTGACAGCTTTCAGACCCCTACTCTCCCTAGGGCCTCTAGTGGCCAAAACAGAAAACACCAGAGTGATGTGGTACATCAACAAGCAGGGAGGAACTCTCTGATGTTATGTGATCCTATCTCGCCTACATTCTGACTGATGGGTTCGACTCGGCACGCTTATGCTATAGAGCGAGGCCTCTAATTGGCTGAGCTATCTTTATCCCAGGATGCGCCACCGCTATTACCCCAGATCTCGTTTGCCGCTTACAGAGCTTGGACGTGGTCTCAACATTGGCTGGGCTAAGTACTATATTTATAGTCTTTTTTCCTGTCAGTTTTTCCCTCATTTAAACCCAAAAGCTGTTTTAACGGCTATTTTTTTTGCATATATTTTCCTGTCAGAGAAGGTTCCGTTTAAGTTAGAGGGGCCTTCCCCTGTACTAACTACTTTAGTGGTTGTGTGTGGGTCAAGTACCCGTTTGAGTTAGAGGGTCTTGACCCTCCTTGTTTTCCCTTTTCTCTTTCTAACTTGTGTAAAAAAAAAAAAAAAAAAAAAAAGTTCTTTAGTTTAATATTTTTCGGAGTTAGTGGTTTTGTTCCTGTGTATACAAACTCTTAATCTACTGTTGTGGTCTATTTTTTGTACATTATGTCTAAAGAACATAAACCCTCCGGGTTTAAAAAGTGCACGAGGTGTGGGTTCAAAATGTCCATAACGGACGACCACTCCTCGTGCGTCTATTGTCTTGGCGCCAAACATCTGCAGGAATCGTGCAGTGTATGCCATGCGTTTTCCTCCAGAGTCCTCCAGGAGAGGAAAAACAAATTAATCCTCAAAGGATTAATCAAGCCTTCTTTTGAGGAGGCTTTGTCTTCCTCTCCGTCTCCTTCTAAAAAGAGGAAAGCGCCGGCTCCGACCAGTCAGTCGGATCCGACGGCTAAGAAGACTAAGCAGACTTCTCCATCAGCTCAACGGACTTCGGAGCCGAGGTCGGAACGGTCTGCCTCGATGCCTCCAGCCTCGACCCCTCTGGTTTCGGAGCCGAGGTCTGGGGCATCGAGAGGCGGGTCACCCTCATCGGCTCCACTGATATTGGAGCCGATAAGGGTCATCGGCTCAGACACTTCCCCCTCGGAGCCGAAGTCCTTATCGGCACCAAGGGAAATTTCTTTGAAGGTTTCCTCGGAGCCGATAATTGTTGAGTCCTTTCGGAGCCGGTCCCCGAGCCCTTCGGAGCCGATGGAGAAATCGGTTCGGGCCCGATCGGTATCCTCGAGATCTTCCAGGATGTCTGATTCGGACATCGACAGGGTGCTCCTTCGACTCTTCCAGTCTCCGGTATTCCAAAAGATGGTTTCGGCTCCAGCCCATTTGGCTTCGGAGCCGATGGTCCACTCCCTCACTGTACTTCCTCCTCCAACAGCTTCGGCACCGTTGGAGCAGGTGTTGGTGGAACCAGTGGAGATGTTAGGGTCAGGCCCGACCCTTGCTCCGACTCCGGCTCTTGGGTCGGAGTTCAGTGCACGGACTTCTTCCTTCGGCCCTGGGGGGGAGGCTTCGCGATTGATACTTTCGGTCCCAAGTCTCCCTCTTGGTGCGTCGGCGGCGGGAGTACCGTCCGCTGTCGTGGCCACAGAGGGGGGACCTTCCCAGGATTCTGGTGGTCCCGCCTTCAGGGCTATGAGGAGTGCTCTAGCCAAATCTTCATTGGCTACCTCCACAGTTTCCCCAGCTCCTTCCCTACATTTGGAGACTGGGTCGTTGGCAGTCCCCCTGTCCGCAGACAGCGGAGCCCCTGGGCCTCAGGTTACCCCCGCCGGGGTTTCTCCCCCTCCTGGAGGTCCTTCTGAAGCCTCTTCGGAAGAACCTCCCAGGAAGAAAACGTGCAAGAGGAAGCACGTTGACTCCCCTGACGAGACTTTGACATCTGACACCGATCTCGATGATGCAGTGGGGTCCCCCAAGTCGTCCTCGGATGATGTCTCCTTTGCAGACATCCTGGAAGCCCTAAAACAACGAGGCGGCTGGCAGTCCAAACCTCCCTCTGCTGATGAGTCGGTGTTCCTGAAGGCCTTCAGGGCTCAGCCCTCCGCCTCCTGGGTGTCTCCGCCCTTCGACGAGCTCTTAGATTTGATCTGTCGAAGGGCGTGGGAACACCCAGACTCTGTGGAACCGGTGCCCGCTCGTCCAAACAAATTTCTTTCGGCGCCCCCAGATAGAGAGTTCCTTACGAAAGGTGTGGCTGTGGATGCTATGGTGGTGGCATCTGCTACCCAGCAAGATGTAGCAGAGGCTTCTACGTCCGTCCATCCTCCTAATAAGGAGTCTAGGAGCATGGATCGGTACGGCAAGCGCACCCTTAGTTCAGCGGCCTTTACTCTGAGGTCTTTGAACTACCTAACGCACTTTACGAGATTCCAGAGGGATCTGATTAAGGAGCTATCCGATACCCTCTTAGGTAACCTGCCTGAGGAGCTGGCCCAGACGGTTGGATCTCAGCTGGCTACAATGTCGTCCATTTCAAACTCGTCCATGAGGCTCATTTCATGCGGCCGAAGGGGCGAGTAGAGCGGCGGGTACAGGCATTGCTCTACGGAGACAAGCCTGGCTCCGCCTGTGTCATTTCGTGGAGGCCTTCAAGTCTTCATTCGCCGACGCCCCCTTTGATGGGTCCTCCCTGTTTGGGCCCAAGGTGAAAGACACACTTACCCGCTGTGAACAGGAGGGTAAGACTCTGACTGCCGTAGGGGCATGATTTTCCACTCCCTTTCGGCCTTATCCCAAGGCTAAAAGAGGAGGGAAGATGTGGTTCCGTAGATCGCAGAAGTCTTACCCCTCTCAGCAGGAAGGTTCCCCCTCCAGAGGCAGAGGAGGGAGAAATTCATCAGGAAGACGCCGTCCCAGAGGCGGCAGAGGCCCCTGCAACACTGGAGACCGCGAGTCCTTTCGTGGCTCTTCAGCCTTTCATAGTCCCTGAGGGATTGCCCGACTGTGCTGCTCCGGAGCCAGTCGGGGGTCGTTTTTCGAAGCACCTGAAGGCCTGGGAAGGGATCACTCAGGACCGATGGGTGCTTCGAATTATCGCCGGAGGTTACTCCATCCCGTTCTGTTGTCCCCCCCCCTCAGTCCAAAAGAATCCCGGACCCGCCACCCAGTCAACGGGATACCGCAGCCTTAGAAATTTCAAAGCTGCTGCAAAAAGGAGTCATCCAACCGGTCCCCGCAGACCAGATCGGATTAGGGACTTACTCAAGATTCTTTTGGTGCCAAAAAAGACCGGGGACTTGAGGCCCATTTTGGACCTAAGCAACCTAAACCGTTCAGTCAAGAAGTCCAAGTTCCGAATGGTCACTTTACAAACCATTCTCCCATTGTTGGAGAAAGGTGTTTGGATGTGCTCCATAGACCTCAAGGACGCGTATTACCATATCAAAATACATCAAACGTCCAGGAGACACTTGCGCTTCAGCCTAGGAGGCAGTCATTTTCAGTTCCGTGCACTGCCCTTTGGTCTCACCACAGCCCGCAGGGTGTTCACCAAATGCTTGGCAGTAGTGACTGCTCACTTGAGGAGTCTAGGATTCCAGGTGTTTCCGTACCTAGACGACTGGCTTCTAACTGCCACCTCCAAGCATCTACTTCTACGGAGCCTGCAAGCCACAACATCACTGGGCAATTCCCTCGGAATCACCTTCAATTGGCCAAAGTCTGTGTTACGGCCATCTCAAAGAATAAGATTCATAGGGGTAGAGATAGATTCAAACCAGATGCGGGTCTATCTACCTGCAGACAGAATTCAGACCATACAAAATCAGGTTCGAGCCTTACTCCCCAGGTCCAAAGCCCCAGCCAGAATGGTCCTGCAGCTATTGGGATCGATGTCTGCCACAGTTCTGCTAGTTCCCTTGGCAAGGTTACACATGAGAATCCTCCAGTGGCTTCTTTCAACTCAGTGGTCCTTTCAGGAACTCCCTCACAATCATCTAATATGGATCACAGAATCTTGCAGACGGGACCTTCGCTGGTGGCTAGTGTCCTCCAATTTGGATCAGGGACGACCCTTTGTTCTTCCTCCTCCGGCGGCCACCTTGACCACAGACGCCTCCCAGATTGGGGGGGGGGGGCATTCCCTGGGCAGGTCAGTCCAGGGCAAATGGCACCTGGAAGAGACCCCTCTCCACATCAACATCCTAGAAATGAGGGCAGTACTCCTGTCCCTTCAAGCCCTTCATGATTACCTCCCTCAGGGCTTAATTGCTGTTCACTCAGACAACATGTCAGTTGTCTGGTACCTGAACAAACAGGGAGGGACCAGATCCTATCCTCTTTGCAGAGAAGCGATGAGAGTCTGGGAATGGGCAGTCTCGACCAAACGCTTCCTAGTGGCTACTCACATACCGGGCAAATCCAATGTCATAGCCGACAGGTTGAGCAGAACCATCCTCTCTCCTCACGAATGGTCTCTGAATATGACTATTACAAGGCAGATTTTCAGCGAATGGGGAGTTCCGTGCTGCGACCTCTTCGCGACTCCTCTGAATCAAGTGCAAAGAATTTTTCTCCCTAACCCCGGCTCCGGGGAAGAGCCCTATGGACGCGTTAGTCCAGCCTTGGCCCACCGGCCTGCTTTATGCCTTCCCTCCAGTTCCTCTCCTACCCAGGGTAATTCAAAAGGCATCTCTCTTAGAGAGCAAGATGATCTTAATTGCTCCTTACTGGCCTCGTCAAGTCTGGTTTCCCTATCTTCGGAAACATGCTCTGGAAGGTCCATGGTTCCTGGACCAAGTCCCAGACCTACTGATTCATCAGTCGGGACTACTACACCAGTCCCTACACACATTAAAATTGACGGCCTGGCTCCTCCTCTTCCGACCATAGTCAGGAGACATGCACTGGACCCAGATGTGGTGCACATATTCTCTTCAGCCCACAAGTCTGTTACGAAGAAACTGTATTCTAGCAAATGGAAAAGGTTTGCTATCTGGGCTCAACTCCGGGGCCTGGACCCCATTTCTACTCCCGTGGCAGAAGTACTCAAATTCCTGACCTCTCTTTTCAACCAAGGCTCTTCTGTTTCTACCATCAAAGTACAATTGGCAGCGATTTCTAATTTTCATGAATCCATAGACCCACCTTTAATGAGCAACAGGTTGTGTAAGACCTTCTTGAAAGGTGCTGCTCTATTAAGACCTCCGATTTCTCATCCTGCACCTCCATGGGATCTCGATATAGTATTACGTGCCTTGACTTCTTTCCCCTTTGAACCGGCAGCTACCTGTGATCTAAAGTTTCTTTCATGGAAGACAGCCTTTCTAGTGGCAATTACTTCAGCCAGAAGGGTTTCAGAACTTCAAGCTTTGTCAGTGAAACCCCCGTACTTGTTTTTTCATACAGACAGGGTATCCCTCAGACCAAATCCTTCTTTTGTTCCTAAAGTCTGTTATACTTTATGCTTGCAACAGTCGTTAGAGCTCCCAGTTTTTTTCCCAAAATACTCCAATAAAGCGGAGTTTATTTTCCACACAGTAGATGTCCACAGGCAGTTACGTTTTTATTTGGATAGGACCAAACAATCAAGGAAGACAGATCAGTTGTTTGTGTCCTTTGCAGAAAACAAATTGGGCAGCGGTCACAAAGGTCACTATTGCCAAATGGATCAGGGACTGTATTACTCAAGCTTATATTTATTCTAACAAAGAGCTTTCCACCTCTGTCAAGGCTCATTCTACAAGGGCTATGGCTACTTCGGTAGCATTTCATTCTAAGCTTGCTATTGGTGACATTTGTGCTGCGGCTACATGGTCTTCCCCGCACACCTTCATTTCTCACTACAAATTAGATGTGGCATCTAGAGGACGAGCTTCATTTGGTTCCACAGTGCTCAGGAGTGTTTTCCAATGAGCCACCCGGGATTTAGGTGCTAGGGACGCTGTCCCATCAGTCAGAATGTAGGCGAGATAGGATCACATAACATCTTTTAGTTATGTACTCACCATAACTTCAGATGTTTGGGATCCATCTCTCCTACATTCCTAATAACCCACCCTCCTTCCCCCTTCCTTGGAGATCAGAGGATATCAGAAGGTCCGAATCCTGTTGTTTCATCTTGAAACATCTAACAATGTTATATAAACAAGCTGTGCATGTGTGCATGAATGCAGACAAACAAGATCTGGGGGATTAGTGGTGGTGCATCCTGGGATAAAGATAGCTCAGCCAATTAGAGGCCTCGCTCTATAGCATAAGCGTGCCGAGTCAGAGCCGAGGGATCGGCTCCGAACCCATCAGTCAGAATGTAGGCGAGATGGATCCCAAACATCTGAAGTTATGGTGAGTACATAACTAAAAGTTATCCTCACAATGACCCTTTGGCACACGGCTTCAGCCATGCGAATACACCTGCTACCACAATTCCTACCAGGCTCCCTAAACTCTCTGGCAGACACCTTAAGCAGAAACCTGCTAGACCACAGAACCTTCAACCTTGTAACCCAGAAATGGGGCACCCCAAAGGTGGACCTCTTTGCCTCCCACAACAATCATCAGCTCAACAAATTCTGCACCAAGGAACCTCACAGCAAGGCCTGGAAAGTGAATGCTCTATCCTTCCATTGGGTAAACCTCTCTATCTATGCATTTCCCCCCTCTACCACTAATTGCAAGGATACTGCTAAAAATAAGGGAGGAAAAACCAAGGGCAACCTTGATTGCCCCAGACTGGCCATGCCAGCACTGGTACCCACTGCTGCGCAGCCTGTTACCATAGCACCTACCTCAGATCCCAACTCTTCTGACTGAGATGAATAGAGATTTCATGCATCCGCAATTGCAGTCCCTAAACCAGGCTTATACCCTGACCTCTCCTCCAGCTGACAGCCAAAGCAAATAACTCCTGGATGTTATACATGAGGCCAGATGCCCCAGCACTAGAAAATCCTATGCTGACAAGTGGAAAAGGTTTTGCACCTGGATCCAGGCTAAAGGAGCTGAAACAGCACAGCCCTCCCTACCTCTCATCTTGGATTACCTAGCAGACCTACTACACAGGGACCTATCCTTCTCTTCTATTAAAATTCATGCCTCTGCCATCTCTGCTCATTACAGCACAGAGCCACATCTCTTCTCACACCCTCTCATCAAACGGTTCCTAAGAGGGTCTAACAATTTAGGGCCACCCAGAAGAGCTCCTACCCCAGCTTAGGACCTTAATTTTGTGTTGGAAAAGCTCACCCTACCCCCCCTTTGAGCCTGCAGCTTCAGCAGAGTTAAAATTCCTGTCTTGGAAAACAGCCTTGCTTCTGGCCATCATTTCAGCTAGAAGAGTTTCAGAGCTAGAAGCACTCAAGGCTGTAGACTCCATCATTTTCCATGCTGACAGAGTCTCCCTTAGGACTAACACAACTTTCATGCCTAAAGTGGTGTCTAGTGTGGCTCTCAACCAATCAGTTCATTTGCCCACCTTTTTTCCTAACCCACAAGACAAGGGGGGAAGAATTCTGCATTCTCTAGATGTGCAGAGACAGCTCAGATTTTACCTGGCTAGGACTAAGTCGTTTAGGAAAACTGACCAGTTGCGAGTCAGCTTTGCAGCAGGGGTAGAGGGCAAGGCCGTATCCATACAAACAATCTCCAAATGGATAGCACACTGCATCCATTTCTGCTACAAGCACCACGGGAAACCACTCCCTAAGGCAGTCAGGACGCATTCTACCAGGGCAACCTCCACCTCTGCAGCTTTTCTCAGAGGGGTCCCCACCATGGACATCCTAGAGGCTGCAACATGGACTTCTGTTCATACCTTCAGCAAGCATTACCACCTGCTTATCTTCTCCAAGTCCAGGGCATGCTTTGCAACTGCAGTCTTACAGGGCATCCTAGCCAACCCTCAGTCTTCTTGACTGCCTCTCTACCCTTTTCTTCAGCTTTGGGAATCAACCCAAGTGTGATTACTGCAGCAGTGAAACATGAAGAACTTAGTACAGTTGTGTACACTTACCATAAATGTAGATGTTCGAGTGTATTCACTGTTGCAGGCCTGGTTTCCCACCCTCCATCTCCCTTGTCCCTCTCTCTTCCTCACTGTTTACAGGGAATATTTTTGTCTTTCCTTTTTCTGGTGGTGTTCTTCCACCATAACCTAGCTCCCTATTTGGGGGCTCCCGACAGGGCAAGAAAAACTCATGTAATGGCGTTGGCTGCCTGATTTTATACCTCCGACGACCTGGGAGAAAGGATTCTAGTTACTCTGGGCTTGCACAGGCAGGTCAGGTACTGTCTTGACAGTACTCAGTCTGTTAGAAAGCAGATGTACTGTTTGTTTCTTATGTTGAGACAAAGAAAGGACAGCCCTTGTTAAAACAGATTATTTCCAGATGGTTGTCCTCAGCTATTACCTTTTGCTATTCCCACCATGGTAAATCAGTTAAGGCCATATCAAGGCTGACTAAAAGAGCCCAGTTTTCCTCAATGGGTTATTGAAAAGGGAACACTCAAAGTATTCTAACGGCAGCTACATGGTCCTCTGTACAAACCTTATCAAAGTTTTACAAACTTGATTCCTTTTGTAGATCCAGGACAGGCTTTGTTAGGACCATTTTCCAGCTGCTTCTGTATTCATATCTTTTCTCCTCCCAGGTTAGTTAGGCTTTGGCAATCCACCCGTATTGCTTAAAAGCTACTGCAGCAGTGGGAACGATGAACATGGTGCAGTTGTGTAAGTTGCAGTTACCCATAACAGCAGATGTTAGAATTCCTCACTGCTGTATTAGCTGTACTTGCCCTCCACCCCTTGTTTTTGTATTTAGTTTGGAAGTAAAATGTTTCTTCTTTGTGTAGTTCTATATAAATACACTCCTTAATTTTTGGGCAAGAAAGTCCAGAGGTTTTATATTCTGAATGCTAATTTTCTCTCCATTGGACTGCCCAGTCAGTAGTTTTGGTGAAGGTGTGGGAAGGAGCCAGAGCTTTTGGAAGCTGGCTGGTTTTGTGTGCTGGGCAAGACACAGCCCGTTTATCCTAAAGACAACTGCAGCAGTGAGAAATTCAAATGTCTATTTTTATGTCTAAGTGCAAGTTATACAACTGTACATTACCTTTACTAATGCTCCTATTGTTTAGCAAATCAGTTTTTCTGCTATTTTGGTATGCAGCTCCATCAGTATCACTAGTATTTCAGAATGAAATATTGATTAATGAAATTGATTTCATGCTTTGCCAAGCCTCTTTGGATCATTTTGTTCATCTTATCAATAGGGCAAGCATTCTTGTTGTGCATTACTTACAAGGTAGCTCTCCTTTGACATGGAGAGGTTGACTAAAAGTAACCTCTTCTAGAGTGCTGCCATACACAGTGCTGGCTTGCTCAGTTATATTGCATGGTGGGGGCCGATATTTGTGCTTATGCAGCTTGTGCCCACCTTTATCAGAGTTCGCTATCCACACTCCATTCTGTATAGTGCACAGCTGGAAGTGAAAAGGCCACTGTCAAGTATAGTAGTCTTCTTTACAGTGCCTCACTCTGCATATATTTTCTGAGAGGGATTGCCAACTAGTGGCCACTCAGTCTGTCCTCTCAACACCTGTGGTACTAATCAAGCTTTGATCACTTTGTTCCCTAACCGTCAGGCTTTCCAAAGCTGATAACTTTAAGATACAAGTTTGATTCACAATTGTTGCTCTGTATTACTATGTGCATGTAGTGACTACGTTGTTTGATACATAAAGCATAGCCTTTAAACTGCAAAATAAATTTTCAAGTTGATTGCAGTGTTGCTGCAGGGGTAGCTACAATTTAAAAACAATATATAGGGAGAGCAAGACTGCTCCTCAAATTACACAGCCTGCACCTAAATTTTCAGTACTACAGTACTGGTAGGTACTTCTTTCTTTTAACCAAGTAACAAGCTAGAATTGTCCTATTTCAGCTACGACCCAAACTATAAGTAAAAAAAGAGAAAATACAGTAGTGCAGCAGAGAACAACTGTGGAACGTTTGTTGTAACCTGAGGTGTGTTTTCAGTGAAAGTGTGAGGTTTATCAGGTGTCCTTTTATGAACCCTTGTTACTGGGCGCTTGATTGCTGGCAGAGACTGGCTGGTGGTCTCCACTGGCTTAAAGTGCTTTTTTGTGCATACTGCCATCTGTGAAAATCTCTGAGCTGAAATTGTTCATTTTATACTACTAGTTTAAAGTGAAGTTGTAGAATGTTGTAACATCTTTGGTAGAAAGGTGTGTGTTAATATTTCCATGTATAACTTTTTCACTTTAATTTTTCAACTTCCAGGCATCAAGTCCATGAAAAAGAAGAATTCAAAGCACTGAAAACCTTAAATATATTTTACCAGGCTGGCACATCTAAAGGAGGGAATCCAGTGTTTTACTATATTGCAAGAAGGTAGGCCATACCATACAACAGCTTGCTTTAAGCAGCACCGTTTTTTTAAATACTAAATAAGTGTGATTTTTAGACTGTTCATATTATTCTGCAGTGTACTGCTTCTATTGTCTTCACACAATGCTGATTGTGTGACACAGCTGCATATGAGAAATTTTGATACTTAATTTTATCATCAAGGTGGACTTGTGCGCACCACAGTACTGTACAGCAACACTTGTGGTAAAGTAACTACTAATACATTACACTGGCCTAGCTTTAATGTAAACCTACAAACATGCTGTCAGTAAACCTAGAGATGTTATGTGATCCTATCTCGCCTACATTCTGTACTGATGGGCTCGGAGCCGATCCCTCGGCTCCGACTCGGCGTGCTATGCTATAGAGCGAAGCCTCTTATTGGCTGAGCTATTCTCTATCCCAGGATGCACCACCACTAATCCCCCAGATCTCGTTTGCCGCTTACAAGCTAGGACGTGGTCTCAAACTTGGCTGAGTTAAGTACTGTTTTTTCTAAAGTTTCCTGTCAGGAAATTCCTTATTCTTACCCAAAAGCTGTTTTAACAGCTATTGTTGTTGTACAAGTGTGTTTTGGTTCATTTTTTTGAGGTAAATTGTGTGTTGGTTTAAGGGAAAGGTTTCCCGTTTAAGTTAGAGGGGCCTTCCCCTATTCTTCAGCTAGTTTCTCTAATTTTTTTTTTCAAGGAGGTCAAGTACCTGTTTAAGTTAGAGGGTCTTGGCCCTCCTTTTTAGAGTTTTCTGTCATTGTATTGTATCGCTTTAAAAAAAAAAAAAAAAAGTTTAAAGTTAAATTTTTGTATTGTGGTAGAGTATTTGTTCTGACAAGAATAGTGCTTCTTTCTACTGTTTTAGTGTTTTTTGATAGGCATTATGTCAAAAGAACATAGACCCCCTGGGTTTAAAAAGTGCACGAGGTGCGGTTATAAGATGTCTATAACCGATGACCACTCCTCGTGCGTATATTGTTTAGGCGCCAAGCACCTACAGGAGTCCTGTAGCGTGTGTCACGCCTTTTCATCTAGAGTCCTCCAAGAGAGGAAGAATAAATTAATACTGAAAGGGCTGATTAAACCCTCCTTCGAGGAGGCCTTATCTTCCTCATCCTCTCCTACCAAGAAGAAGAAAGCGTCGGCTCCGACCAGCCCGCTGGAACCGACTGCTAAGAAACCTAGGCAGGCTTCTCCATCGGCTCCACGGACTTCGGAGCCGAGGGCGGAACGGTCTGCCTCGATGCCTCCAGTCTCGACTCCTCTGGTTTCGGATCCGAGGACTGGGGCGTCGAGAGGCGGGTCACCTTCATCGGCTCCACTGATTTTGGAGCCGATAAGGGTTGCCGGCTCAGACTCTTCCTCTTCGGCGCCGAAGCCCTCCTCGGCACCGAGGGAAATTGTTTTGGGATCTCCCTCGGAACCGATATTGGTCGAGTCCATTCGGAGCCGGTCCCCCAGTCCTTTGGAGCCGATGGAGAAGTCGGTTCGGACCTGATCGGTTTCATCTAGATCCTCCAAGATAAGATGTCTGATTCGGACATCGACAGGGTGCTCCTAAGACTTTTCCAGTCTCCTGTGTTCCAAAAGTTAGTTTCAGCTCCAGCCCATTCGGCTTCGGAGCTGATGGTCCACCCTGTAGTTATGGTTCCTCCTCCAACAGCCTCGGCACCGTCGGAGCCGGTGCTGGTGGAGCCGAAGGAGGTTTTCGGGTCGGCCCCGACCCTTACTCCAACCCTGGCTCTCGAGTCAGAGTTCGGTACGCGGACCTCCTCTGTCGGCCCCAGGGGGGGACACTTCGGGACTGATGTTTTCAGTCCCAAGCCTTCCTCTCGGTGCATCAGCTGCGGGGGTACCGTCTACTGTTGTGGCCACGGGGGTTGGACCTTCACAGGATTCTGGTGGTCCGGCCTTCAGGGCCATGAGGAGTGCGTTAGCCAAATCTTCTTTGGCTACCTCCACGGTCTCTCCAGCACCTTCCCTGCATACGGAGACTGGGTCTTTGGCAGTCCCCCTGTCCTTAGACAGCGAAGCCCCAGGGCCTGAGGTCACCCCCACTGGGGGTTCCCCCCCTCCTGGAGGTCCCTCTGAAGCTTCTTCGGAGGAACCCCCAAGGAAGAGATCGTGCAAGAGGAAGCACGTTGACTCCCCCGATGAGTCTCTCATGTCAGACACTGATCTTGATGATGCAGAGGGGTCCCCTAAGTCGTCCTCAGATGATGTCTCCTTTGCAGACATCCTGGAAGCCCTCAAACAACGAGGCGGCTGGCATTCCAAACCCCCTTCTGCTGATGAGTCGGTGTTCCTTAAGGCCTTTGGGGCTCAGCCCCCCGCCTCCTGGGTGTCTCCGCCCTTCGACGAGCTTCTAGATTTGATCTGTCGAAGGGCATGGGAACACCCAGACTCTGTGGATCCGGTGCCTGCTCGCCCAAATAAGTTCCTGTCAGCACCCCCAGAAAAGGAATTTTTGACGAAAGGTGTGGCTGTAGATGCCTTGGTGGTGGCATCTGCTACCCAACAAGATGTAGCAGAGGCTTCGATGTCCGTCCATCCTCCTAATAAGGAGTCTAGGAGCATGGATCGGTATGGTAAGCGCACCCTCAGTTCAGCGGCCTTTACCTTAAGATCCCTGAACTATTTAACGCACTTCACCAGGTTTCAGAGGGATCTGATCAAGGAGCTTTCAGATACCCTCTTGGGTAACCTACCTGAGCAGCTGGCCCAGATGGTTAGCTCTCAGTTGGCTACGCTGTCATCCATATCAAACTCGTCCATGAGGCTCATTTCTTATGCGGCCGAGGGGGCGAGTAGAGCGCAGTACAGGTTTTGCTCTACGGAGGCAAGCCTGGCTCCGCCTGTGTCATTTTGCGGAAGCCTTCAAGTCTCCCTTTGCCGACGCTCCCTTTGATGGGTCCTCTTTGTTTGGACCCAAGGTAAAGGACACATTGACCCGCTGCGAGCAAGAAGGTAAGACTTTGACTGCCGTAGGGGCACGATTTTCCACTCCCTTTCGGCCTTACCCCAAGGCTAAAAGAGGAGGGAAAATGTGGTTCCGTAGATCTCAGAAGTCTTATCCCTCACAGCAGGACGATCCCCCTTCTAGAGGCAGAGAAGGGGGAAACTCTTCTGGAAGACGCCGTCCCAGAGGCGGCAGAGGCCCCCGCAACACTGGAGACCACGAGTCCTTTCTTGGCTCGCTCTTCAGCCTTTCACAATCCCTGAGGGATTGCCCGACTGTGCAGCTCCGGAGCCAGGCGGGGGTCGTTTTTCGAGGCACCTAAAAGCCTGGGAAGGTATCACTCAGGACCGATGGGTGCTTCGAATTATCGCCGGAGGTTACGCCATTCCTTTTTCTCACTCCCCGCCACCCAGTCAACGGGAAATTGCAGCCTTAGAAGTCTCAAAGCTGCTTCAAAAAGGAGTCATCCAACCGGTCCCCGCAGACCAGATCGGATTAGGGACTTACTCAAGATTCTTTTTGGTGCCAAAAAAGACCGGGGACTTGAGGCCCATTTTGGATCTCAGCATTCTAAATCGTTCAGTCAAAAAGTCAAAGTTCCGAATGGTCACCCTACAATCCATTCTCCCACTGCTGGAGAAAGGTGTTTGGATGTGCTCCATAGATCTCAAGGACACTTATTACCATATCATGGTACATCAAGCGTCCAGGAGACATCTGCGCTTCAGCCTAGGAGACAGTCATTTTCAGTTCCGCACGCTGCCATTTGGTCTCACCACAGCCCCCAGGGTGTTCACCAAATGTTTGGCGGTCGTGACTGCTCACCTGAGAAGTCTAGGATTCCAGGTGTTTCCGTATCTAGACGACTGGCTCCTAACTGCCACCTCCAAGCATCTACTATTGCAGAGCCTACAAGCCACAATATCACTGGGCACTTCCCTTGGAATCACCTTCAATTGGCCAAAGTCTGTGTTGCTGCCATCTCAACGCATAAGATTCATCGGAGTAGAGATAGACTCAAACTGAATGCGGGTCTATCTTCCTACGGAGAGGATACAAACCATACAGGCTCAAGTTCGAGCCCTACTTCCCAGATCCAAAGCCCCAGCCAGAATGGTCCTGCAGCTATTGGGATCTATGTCCGCCACGGTTCTTCTAGTTCCCCTAGCAAGGTTGCACATGAGAATTCTCCAGTGGCTTCTTTCAACACAGTGGTCCTTTCAGGCTCTCCCTCTCAGTCACCTCATACGGATCACGGAAACCTGCAAACGGGACCTTCGCTGGTGGCTGGTGCCCTCCAATCTGGATCAGGGACGACCCTTTGTTCCGCCTCCTCCTGTGGCCACTTTGTCTATGGACGCCTCCCAGATGGGGGTGGGGGGGCATTCCCTGGGCAGGTCAGTCCAAGGCAAATGGCATTCGGAAGAGAGCCTCCTTCATATCAACATTTTAGAAATGAGGGCGGTGTTTCTGTCCCTACAAGCCCTTCACGATTACCTCCCTCAGGGCGTAATTGCCGTTCACTCCGACAACATGTCAGTAGTCTGGTACCTGAACAAGCAGGGAGGGACCAGATCCTACCCCCTTTGCAGAGAGGCCATGAGAGTTTGGGAATGGGCAGTGTCGACCAAACGATTTCTAGTGGCAACTCATATCCCTGGCAAGTCCAATGTGATAGCCGACAGACTGAGCAGAACTATCCTCTCTCCACACGAGTGGTCTCTGAACAATACGGTTGCAACTCAGATTTTCAACAAATGGGGAATTCCTTGTTGCAACCTCTTCGCAACCCCGCTGAATGCGAAGTGCAGAAAGTTCTTCTCCCTCACTCCGGCTCCGGGGGAGAGCCCTATGGACGCACTAGCTCATCCTTGGCCTACCGGCTTGCTATGCGCTTTTCCCCCAGTTCCCCTCCTTCCCAGAGTGATCCAAAAGGCGTCTCACTTGGGGAGCAAAATGATCTTAGTTGCTCCTTACTGGCCTCGTCAGGTATGGTTCCCCTATCTTTGGAAATATGCACTGGACGGTCCATGGTTCCTGGATCAGATCCCAGACCTATTAGTTCATCAGTTGGGACTACTCCACCAGTCCCTCCACACCTTGAAATTAACAGCTTGGCTCCTCCTCTTCCGACTATAGTCAGGAATCATACCTTAGACCCGGAAGTCGTACATATCTTATCTTCGGCCCACAAGTCTGCCACTAAGAAATTGTATTCTAGCAAATGGAAGAGATTTGCTATTTGGGTTCAACCCCGGGGTCTGGATCCCATCACTATTCCTGTATCGGAAGTCCTGAAATTTCTAACTTTCCTATTCAATCAAGGTTCTTCAGTCTCTATCATCAAGGTTCAATTGGCAGCTATTTCCAATTTTCATGAATCTATAAACCCACCTTTAATGAGCAACAGATTGTGTAAGACCTTCATGAAAGGTGCTGCACTTTTACGACCTCCGATTTCTCATCCTGCTCCTCCATGGGATCTCGATGTGGTATTACGTGCCTTAACTTCCTCCCCCTTTGAACCGGCAGCAACATGTGATTTGAAATTTCTATCGTGGAAAACTGCCTTTCTGGTCGCAATTACTTCTGCCAGAAGGGTTTCAGAGCTTCAAGCCTTGTCTGTAAAACCTCCGTACCTGATTTTTCACAAAGATAGAGTATCTCTCAGGCCAAATCCATCATTTGTCCCTAAAGTTTGTTCTAGTTTTTGTCTACAACAGTCATTAGAACTTCCAGTTTTCTTTCCAAAGTACTCAAACAAAGCAGAATACATATTCCACACATTGGATGTCCACAGGCAGTTGCGTTTTTATTTAGATAGGACCAAACAAACAAGGGAAACAGATCAATTGTTTGTGTCCTTTTCGGATAATAAATTGGGCAAAGCCATCACAAAGGTCACTATTGCCAAATGGATCAGGGACTGTATTAGTCAAGCTTATTCCTCTTCTAATAAAGAGCTTACGACCTCTGTCAAAGCTCATTCTACAAGAGCTATGGCTACTTCAATAGCATGCCATTCTAAGCTTGCCATTAGTGACATTTGTGCTGCGGCTACGTGGTCTTCCCCGCACACCTTCATTTCCCACTACAAATTGGATGTGGCATCTCGGGGGCGAGCTTCATTTGGTTCCACAGTGCTCAGGAGTGTTTTCCAGTGAGCCACCCAGGATTTAGGTGCTAGGGACGCTGTCCCATCAGTACAGAATGTAGGCGAGATAGGATCACATAACATCTTTTAGTTATGTACTTACCATAACTTTAGATGTTTGGGATCCATCTCGCCTACATTCCCAATAACCCACCCTCCTTCCCCCTTCCTTGGAGATCAGAAGAGATCGGACGGTCCGAATCCTATTGTTTCATCTTGAAACATCTGGCAATGTTATATAAACAAGTTATGTATGTGTGCATGAATGCGGACAAACAAGATCTGGGGGATTAGTGGTGGTGCATCCTGGGATAGAGAATAGCTCAGCCAATAAGAGGCTTCGCTCTATAGCATAGCATGCCGAGTCGGAGCCGAGGGATCGGCTCCGAGCCCATCAGTACAGAATGTAGGCGAGATGGATCCCAAACATCTAAAGTTATGGTAAGTACATAACTAAAAGATAATGCCAAACTAGTCTCCTCCTTATTTCTTGACTTTGTAAAGCCTCATCACAGTTTGTTACAGCAAGCTTCTACTTCAGATGTCCTCATTAGGTCTCTCTTGACCTACCCGTCTGTGGTTCAAAAGTTACCTATCCAATAGGTATCAACCATTAAAATGGCACTCCACCCTCGTTCTGTATCTTCCAGTTACCACTGATGTAACAGAAGGCTCTGTCCTTGGTTCCCTCCTCTTTAACAATTTCACCAACACCCTCCATGTAACAGGCCTCCCTAATGTAGTGTGCAGATGAATCCACACTCATTTGCAAATCTGACTGCGTGGCACACCTCCAAAGAATTACTCAGGAATCTTTAAAAACAATTGAAACATGGCTTTGTAACTCAGAACGCATGCTCAACCCTCAAAAAAAAAAAAAAAAAAAAAACATTTTCCCCTAATCCCTATCCCATGAAAAAACAAAATTTAAAGTCCTCTCTCTTATAACCATTGAAGTCACTCACTTCCGTGGCAAATTGTTAGGGATTATAGTGAATGATAATCTTAAATTCGAACTGTATAGACAAAATTGCATAAGAAAAATTCATCAGAACTAGGGATGGCTTTATAGAGCCAAAAACTTTCTCACTGACACAACTGTAAAGCTACACTTGTCACCACTTATCTCTTTCATGTACTTCTTTCCTCTGCTTCCATCCTTACTAACCTTCAGGCATCACAAAAATCAAAACTTGAACAATGCTATTACAAAGTGGCTAAAGTTGCTGCAAATACCCCTTTCAAGACCCCACTACTGTATAGAATTAAAAGCTTAAATTTCTTAGAACTACCCCATCAACTAAATGTACACAGCTTCTTACCACCTGTAAAATTAGCCAGAATCCATCTGCTTGTCAAGCTCAAAATAACATTCTACACAACTCTGTTCCTTGTCGGTCATTACGATCCAGTGACCAAAAACTCGTGTCTGCCCACAAACCTGTCAAATCTGCTGGACATTGTAATCGTACCTTGATGCTAAGTCTCAATCTCCTTATCTCTGTCCATCAGGTAAATACCCCTCCCATTCTTCAAAACTAAAAGACTGGCGTTGTTCTTTTACAACAGCAGGATAAACTATTTCCCTAAATGTGGACAAATACCAGTTCATACCTTACACCTCCTCATTCTCCTTTTTTCACCCATTTCCTTACTTCTGTCAGCTTTTCTGCCCTGGTTTCTTTCTAAATATACCATAAGCCTACTTTTCTCTCACTTTGTTTTGGAGTTCCTGTTTGTATTATAGTAATTTACCTTTAGTTTCTCTGTAAACTAGCTAAAATGTTTCTTGGCTATTAAATCATTGTCATGTAATTTGTATCTGTTCTTGATCATTGTTTTCATATGTCTAATTTAGTGTAATTATTTAAACCTTTTTATTTATTTTTTATTATTTTTAAAGACTCTAAAACAATTTTGCTTCAAATTTTTTTTTTCTTCCTGGCCTCCGCTGAAAATGGGCTGGTATCCATTTGGACTTTCCCGATAATCAAATGTCAGTAAATAAAGTAAATGTTGTTTGTCTTTTGAGTAGCTCATGCTTTTGTGATTCAAACATGTAAAAACAACAAAAAAAAGTGATGGGAAAGCACAGTGGCATTTATTGAACTAACTGTATTAATTTTTTTGCAACTCCTGTGTCACAGTGTGGTATTGTTGGAGAACTCTGTATTGTTGCAGTGTGACAGCATAGTTTCATTTCTAAACTCCTCATTGCTGCCTTTTAACAGTATATGTAATATTTGTAGCATGCATAAGATGTATAGACCAGCAGGATAGTGATTATTGTTGCAAAGGAGTTTTTAGATGTAGCGTCATGGATCCTCTGACTTAGGTCAGTACTTGGGTTCATTTTCTCTGCCAGTCAAAATTCAGCACTCCTTAATCTTGGAAGTTTGTACATGCAGTACTGCTGCACATTATGATGTCCCTTTCAAACTGTAAGAGTTGCACCTAGCTCCTGAGCCCATATTTCTTTTCTTCCACTTGCATGGTTCAAATCCTGAAAAGTTTCTGCATTTACTGCCTGAAAACAAATCACTAGTTTTGCTGTTAGTTTACCAGGTAAAAAGACAAGACTTGAATGTTTGAAATATGAGAGAGCAGTATGTTATAAAACACTTCCTTAAGTGCTAGAGGTTCATACAAACCACACACTGATTTTAGTGGCAGAAACATTTGGCGTACCTCATTATATCAGGAAGAAGTCTGCTTGAGGAGGTCTCATTTAAAACCCTGAAATCTGAGCTGGAACACTATCCCAGTGACTGAAAATTTGAGGGTATGCCTTGGTTGAACTATACTAGTGTGGGTCCTTTTCAAAAGTAAAACGTACATGCCAAAGTTATACTCAGGACAAGCAAAGACTTGAACTTGTCTCTGTTCATTTCTTCACCGGATGATAAGGAGCAGTGAGGAGACACACCCTACCTTCCAGCATGGGGTGCATTCTAGGATGTAGACACTTTTACATTTCAGGGGTATTTAAAACACAGGACTCTACTGTGTAATATTTCACAGGCGCAGTAGGGAGTTTGTGGCTTAGATTGCTATGTGAGCTTTGTTTGGGTGTCTCTATGTCAGTGATTGGTGCTCTCAAATATTTAAGGTCTGTTAGGAGCTTGGGCTACAGGTATGGAAATATGGCCACAGGAAATATGTCTGGGTGCCACTTTCAGGATTCTCCTGGTCCCTGTCCATGTTGGCAAATAGTCTTCCAAGTGGCAGATGTCTGTCCTTTGTCATGTGATTTTTAAAAGCTTATCTTTTCTCATGAAAACTTCCGTGAGTTTTTTTTTCTAGAGCTGCTGGTAATGGGGAGCTACTTCCTACCTGGGATCTTTTGAGATGTTTGGAGACCCATACTTGGTTATGTCTGAGATGGATAAAGACAGTGACACCTCCTTATTGTCCATTTGCTACCCCCACAATGATGCCTCCTTCTAAGACTCTTGAGGCTCATGACATGTTGTTTGTGCTGGCATATTGGTGACATTTCCCTGTCCCTAGAAATTTCTTAATTTGTATCTGAGGAAGAAAGTGGAGGTGCCTTTGATTATTCTTGAACCAGTCATTAGACATTTCATTCTTAAGGTCATACATTCATAAGGATGTAATAGGCAGTTGGTTTAGTAGACCATTTGGACCCTAGGAACTGCAGTTTATACTGCTTACTCCCTCTAGCCATAAGGGTCTGAGGAGCCAAACCAGGTGTGAATTTACAGAGCCTATCCAGTCATTCATTTTGGTTTCAAAGAAAGTTAGGGAAGCTACTTTGTTATGGAGTGGAAACATATTCTTTAGGTAGGGGATCCTTTGTGGGAGAGAGCTATCTCTGAACAAGTTCTTTTTACATTACAGTGTAGGTTTTGCTCTGTAGAATGCATATTAGTGATGCTGATAGTTTTGCAGTTATGTAAGAGGTCAGGCAAGATGGAATCATTTGCAGTCTTGGTAGATCAAGCAGAGGTCACCATATAGAAATTTGCAAGAGACTGACTAAAGTGTGCATTATGCTTTGATGGATGCATATCAGATGGAGCATTATCTTTTATTATACTCCATGTAAAAATATCATGTAGAAGCAAAGTAACTTCTTTGAACTTGGAAGGGTATTCCTTTATTAATTAGATGGGCAAGGTAAAAAAAATTCCTAAAGATAAGCAGGTATGTGGTGTTTGAAAGAGTTTTACTGTCATTAATGTGGCTGGAACTGTAATAACAAGTGTCTGTTCTGAGGGAGATATTTATGTGGTAGATATACGAGTGTTCATTTCCCATGGCAAACACTGCTTTGCTTTGTGCAAGTTTGTCCTTGATCACAACACCATAAGTTAGTGCAGATTAGGGCGGCCCTCTTTCGAGTTGTTGGTGTCTTTTGGTGAGTTGACAACAGGTTGTGTTTGTAGTTGTCTACAGACTTACTCAGCCAGAGACCATTTTTTTCAAACACCTTTGCTGAATTATCAGTTGTGACATAGGCACATTTGCATTTATATAAAAGTAATCAAACTGTATTAACAAGTTAAAATTAAACATTATGCTTTACATAGATTGCTATATATCATATAACCTAAGCAATATTGCATACATTATTCAATTCCAGACCCTTTTTTTAAACTAGAAACATCTTTAGTAAACCATCACGTACTACATAGGCAATCATACATTTATATAAATGAAAACAAACGACACCGACACTGTCCTAGTTGCAAGCATTTTGCATCACAAACCATGTTGACACACTCCCAGTTGCAAATATTGTACATCATTTATAATCCACCCAATCGTTTTCAGTCAGACACTATGTAGCGCATTTAAGTCCTGCCTTCTTTTAAACCTCATTCCTCCCCTGTATGTACTCTTCTCACAATTCCCATTTCTTCCTATGTAGCTTGTAGTTTGCTCCTACCTTTTTATAAAGATCTCAGTTCCAGTTGTTTTATCTCTGTTACTATATTCACTACTTCTAATGTAGTTGATTTAGATTTTGATTTCCATTGTCTAGTAATTGCTTTTTTGGCAGCCACCATAATTTGAGACAGCACGGCCTTACCATGTCTAGGCAATTCCAGTTCTGTATCATAGCTCAGAAGAATCATTTCCCTCATCACACTAATCTGCCTACCCAGTGTCTTCGACAGTGCATTCCACAGGAATTCTTGAAGTCCGCCAACTCACTGCACTCCCAGAAAATATGTTCCCAATTACCAGTTTCTTCCCCATCACACCTCCAGCATTTGCTGTCTACCTGATAAAAAATGTTCTGGAGTCTACTTGGGGTATACAAATATCTATGTAAACATTTCCAGGCAAAAATCCTAAACCTTCTAGTTTTTATTTTTATTTATTATTTATTTTACATTTGTTAACCGGGTTAGTCTGGCTGAGCTTTTGGCTCATTTTCAGCAGAGACCCAGGGTGAAAAGCTCCTCAGGACTAGAACGCAATTTATTAAATTTTCGTAACATAGTAGTAACAATCAGCTATAGGATCTTACAAGCAGAGACCTGGAGAGAAAAATAGCTCCTCAGGCAATTCAATTATAACAAAGTATTAACAATTGGAAGACAAGTATGTGAGTTGTTACAGGCAGGGTTTTAAACATTTAGCAGAAGAAAATGTGACTGGTTACAATATTATTTAAGCTGCTTAGAGCAAAATGAGTTAATAGTTAGGCAGATGCTTATTTAAAGTGGGTAGGATCTAGTTGTATAGGAGTTTGTAAACAAGAAAGGAAAGTAAGAATGGCTAGTAGGAGATGTAGGGGAGGTAGAGTAAAGGAGATAGACTAGACAGGAAGGCTGTTTTGAGACTGTAGGAATTAAGAGTGGTTGGAGATAGAGGAAGCGAAGAGGTAAAAGAGGCAGGGGAATAGTGTTAGAGATACATTAAGAGTGAGATGGTGAAAAGATGGTGGTTTCAGGGTGGTTGGCTACAGTGGCAAGACCACTTGTTTTTTAGGTATTTCCTTGTGGCCAATTTGAAACTTTTGCTATGCTGGAGGGATTTTATTTCCAAGGAGAGTTGGTTCCAGGATGTAGCTGGGTTATAGTTATAGAGAAGGCAGCCTATTTTGGTTTTGGGTTTGTAGATGTCTAATAATTCTTGATTTGAGCTGCGTAGTGTCCTAGCAGGGGAATATTTGGTTATGATAGTGGAGAGGCTGAGGCAGGAGGGTAGATAGAGTGGATGATTTATAGTTGGTATAGTTGGAGCAGCTGAGGGAATTCTAGCCAGTCTAGTTGCTGTAGTGCTAAGCAGTGGTGTGACTTGTAGGTTTGGTTAGCTGCGATCTAATTATAGGTAGTTTCAAGCTCGAATAAGTGTAGAATTTAGGTTTGTGAATGTGGCAGCTGTACAGGAGTGTTGGGCGTAATGAAACATGGGGGAGAATTATTCAGGCAGTGTTAAGTTAAGTATTTCTTGCTACGGAAAAGGTGTCCAAGTTTCTGATGAGTTTTTTTTTACAGAGCAAGTAATATGGAGATCAAACTTAAGCTGATCATCTATAGTAATACCTAGCAATTTAGTACTAGATTCAGCTGAGATGATAGTGTTGTTACAGGATAAGATGATAAATGCATTTTTGAGTGTGGTGATATTTTTAGGGAGGAATAGTAGGAGCTTAGTTTTTTTTTGGATTAAGTATTAGTTTATCACTAAGCCAAGTCTCAGTGGTGTGGAAGGATGCCTGGGTAGTTGAGTGGAGGTCAGTTGAGTTGTCAGCAGTGGTTATAACAAATGAGTTATCAGCATATTGCACAAGAGATGACTGGGGACAAGAGGAGTAGTGCAAGTTGGTGAAAATATTTACGAGTAGTGGTCCAAGTATGGACCCTTGGGGGACTCCCATTTGTACAGTGAGAGGGGAGGATAGTGCAGAGAGCCATTTAACTGATTGCTGGCGGGTAGAGAGATAGCTGGAGAATCGGGCGATAGTAGGGGGAGAGAAATGTAAGTTAGTGAGTTTATCTAGAAGGAGTGGGTGTGAGATAGTGTCAAAGGCTTTAGAAATGTCAAGGAATAGGCATGAGACAAGTTTATTGTTATCACGAGCTAGGGAGACTATGTTGATGAATGATATGAGTGCAGTAGTTGTACTATGCATGGGACGGAAACCATGCTGTGTGGGTGCAAGAAGTTTTTCCTGGTGAAAGTACTGCAATACCTGCTTGTGAATGCATTTCTCTAGGATTTTTGAGAGGGGAGAGAGTATGGCAATCAGTCTGAAGTTGGACATGTCTGAGTAGTTGCCCCCTTTGTGAAAGGGTAGAGTAAAGACATTTTTCCATAGAGTGGGGACATAGGATTCAGAAATGGGTTGGTTGATTAAGATGGATACAGGATAGGCAAGAGGTTCAGAGGCAATCTGCAGGAAGTAGGAGGGTAGCGTGTCAACAAATGGGGAGCAAGGTTTAAGTTTGGAGAGTAATGACTTTACATAGTTGATGCTGCTTTTAGAGAGAAGGAGTTAGGAGGGTTTGGAAGAGGTATAGAGTTTGTGGGGGTGCTAGTGTTGTTTATGGGGGGGTGAATTTATTATAGAGGTTATTGAGTTTATAAAATGATTGTTAAATTTGTTGGCTATGTCTTCAGGTGTTGCATTGGGACATGGGTTAGGGGAGGAAAGGTTTCCTGGATGAAGAGTCTGTTTAATGGAGCTCCAGAATTTCTTTGGGTCTGATTTAAGAGTAGAGGGGAGGATTGGCATAGAAGTTTATTTTGTCATAATGGATGATTTTTTTTATTTTATTTCTGAGTTCTTTATATTTCTGAAGAAGAGAAGGGGTCCTAGTTTTAGTCCACATTTTCCAAATCATATCCCGGTCTTTCATGAGGGTTCTGGTAGATTTAGTGAGCCAGGGAGCAGTATTAGATTTGATTCTAATTGTGCGAAGATGAGCAAGGGAGTTAAGAATGCTTAGGAATATAGTGCTGAAGGAGTGGACAGCTTCATCGAAAGGAAGAGTGATGAGGGTAAGACCAGTTAATTCTGGAGAGTTGATGAATAAAGGAGTTGGGACAGAAATGAGAAAGTGGAGCGGGTGGTAATAAATTTGTTAGGTTTGGTAAAGTGGGGAGTATGTCTGGTAACTGTTACAGGGCAGTGGTCGCTGAGGGCATTTGGAAGGGTTTGGGAGTTATGATAGTTTTGAGGGTGGGAGACCAATATCCAGTCAAGAAGAGAGCTAGGTAGGTGAGATTTATTGATGTAGGTTGGGGTTGTGATTAGCTGCTCAAACCCGTGTAGGTTTATACAGGAAGTAGTGTTGGGAGCTTGTATTGTAAGCCAATCAATATTTACATGTCCCAGTATAATTTGTTAATTGTGGATGGTATGTGAGAGGTGAGATAGGATGTTCTCAAGTATGTTAATATTATCACCAGGGGGAATATAGATTGCTGCAACAGTTATGGTGTTGAAACTGTTAAGTTTAAAGTTGGTCAGTTGGAGTTCAGCTGGTGAGAAGGCAGGTAAGTCTAGTGTGGGACTGATTTGGGAGAGACAGTTGGAGTAGAGTATGGAGACTCCTCCTCCTTTTCTTTTAGTTCAATCTAATCTAAGGATATTATAGCCAGGAGGGATGATTTCACTGTCCAGATGGTGTGGTTTTAACCATGTTTCAGTTAGGGTAACTATGTCAGGAATATAGTTAGCGATCCAGGCATGGAGTTTTTGATTTATTTATTTACAAGGCTCCTGACGTTGATAGAGCGGAATTGTACTTGTATTTGTGAGTTGGAGGGGTTGGCAGGTTTAGATATGGGGAGGGGGGTTATTGTTCAGGTTAGTGTCTGTTGGGCCTGGGTTAGGATGAATGTCACCAGATAGAAGTAGAGGTTTGTAATGGGGTTTTAATTTGAGTAAGTAGACTTTTTTTTGTTTTAAAGGGGAGGGGGGATATATTTTTATTTTAGTAATGGGAGTGGTGGGGGGAAGGATGGAGGGACAAATTAGTAGATAGGGTTGTGGTGTAGTATTTGAGTTGAGTGGTGTTTGAGGGATGAAAATAGGGAGTAGGTAATTGTGAGTGATAGGAGGTGAGGTGATAGAGTATGAGGAGTAGTAAAGGTAAGAGTATAGTTTGAGTTGTAAGAGACATGCCACTTTATGGGATGTAGAACAGAGGATGAGAGGAAGGGGTGGGAGTAAGGTATAGTAGTCTTTGATAATGGATAGTAGGTAACTGTGGGGGGGAGCAAAGAAGGGAGGTAGTATGAGAACAGGACGTAGAGGGGTGAGGGATTTGGGAGGAAGTGAGGGGGTGTGGTTGTATGGATAGGTATAAAGATAATGATATGGGGTGGGTGGGAATGGGGGTGGGAGGTGAGCGAAGCGAATGGAGCGGCGCTACACCTTCCAGATAGAACTTGGCTAAAAAAAACTATCAGCTAGTCCAGGGAGACTTACTAGAGATGCTACACCTGGAGGGCTTTCAGCTGCAATTAGAGCAAATATGGCATCCAGGGTTTTTAAAACCTTTGGTGATAGAAACCATCAATTGGAATTTAAAGTAGCAGGGGAGAATCCAAGGCACTCTGCTAACCTAGCTAATTATCAAAGGACAGCCAAGGAAATAAGGTAAACATATAGGCACCCTTGTTCAAGGACTGGAAGATTTCTCCAAGAAAAACTATTGTGTAGGAGTACACCACAGGTAGAGGTTGTATGCTGCTTACTAGTCTGCAAGGGCAGATTTTATTCTCTTTTATATTTGTTTTCCCCTTTCCTTATTGTTTGCTGCACACAATGTAGCTAAAGATTAAAGCAGCTGGAGACACTGCACCTCTTTTAGGTGTTTAGTGAAGAACAAGTATTGAGGAGGGACTGAAGGCTATGACTATTGAGAGGGGCTAAATACCTTAACATACAACAAATTATCAACAGTGAAACAGATGAAAGGGGTGGGGATGGGCTAAGAGGAAGAAGGTTTGCAGCTGTTGCCCCTGGGGTATGCACTCTAGCTGACTGTAACAGATTTTAACAAGGCATAACAGTAGTCACAAAAGCTGGCACCTACACTACACAAGTGGCAACAACAAGGTTCCTGGTGTTAAACCTGGGGCTGCAGTCTATTTTTGGATGATTTCTGGTTAGAGTTTTCTTTGCTTTTAGCTGGTGTGAGAGGATTCATTGCTCACACAAGTGGGGGGGGGGGGACCCAAAGCGAAATTTTGTTGTATATCTCGGAGACATGCCTATATCCTCCTATTGTTTCTTTGTGAATTGCTTATTCAGTTTCTCTTCCCAGTCCTTTCTAACCTCTTCTGATTTATTCTTATAGTTATCATGCAGTATTTTATATGATGTACTAATTGTTTATTTTTAATGGCAGCTTCTGTTCTAGATTCTACTAAAAGCTCCACCAGAGCTGGTCTTTCATTTAGGATCCCCCTATTTCTTTCTCTTTGTTTGTACTCTGATATCAGTCCTTGAATAGGGAAGGTAATCTCTAAACTGTAGTCCAAATAAAGTCTTGACATATTCCCATTCTATAATCTTTACCTGTCTAGTTATCTGCTCCCATTACCTTGTTTCCTTTGCCAGTTTTTTCCAATAAATTCCAGCCCCCTCTTGCCTATTGTCTATATATCCCTAATTGCAGTCATCCCTATTGGCAGAATCTCCTTTCTCCATTCCCATGTTGGCTTAGACCTTAGAATACTTTTTGCTACTTTATAGATAAAATATTATGTAGGATTATTGTTATTCTCCTTAAAGACCTGCATCCAAAATTCCAGTCTGTCCTTGTTTTTTGAGCTACCCCTGTTTCAACTTCATCCCTTTCCACTTTGAATTATAGTTTTCTGCTTGTGCTGTGTATAGGAGCCTTAACTGTATAGCTCTGAAATACACCTTCAAATTGGGTAATCCCAATCTGCCCTGTTGTACTGGAAGAATCATCTTATCCCACTTGACTCTTGCCCTCTTCCCGTTCCAGATAGTCATTCAGCTCTTTATTAATTGCTATCCACAACTTCTCCTCTGGTTGATAAAAATATACCTGACCTATGTATAAGACTATAGGGACTAAAAACATTTTGACTGCTTGTATCTTGCTATCCATATCCATATAACAAAACTTCCATTTTCTCAGTTTTTGTATTATCTTTTGTTTAGTATTTTCCCACATATTCTTAGCTGCCACACCAGAATAATGTTTAATCCAAACTCCTAAATACTGCATTTTATCATGTCTCCATAAATAAGGGTATTGTTGAACCAATTTGTATGTGGGTACATAATTTACCACTATTGCCTTTGGTTTAGCTTCATTAATTTTGTATCCCGGAAAGATTTGAAACAGTCTTAAAATGTTCCACACTGTAATGTCCCTTCATGGTTTGTCAGTTATAAAGTAATATAATCTGCAAATAGAGTCAGCTTTTCTTGACTACCATACTAATTATATCCTTGAATTTCTGAGTCCCTTATTTTCTTTGCCAGTGGTTCTAAATATAATGCAAATAACAAAGTGGAAAGAGGACACCCCTGCCTCGTTCATCTGCTGAAGCAGAAATTAACAAAGTACCCCATCCACTTTCATTTTTGCCTCTGATGCCTCATATATCCTCCTAATCAACCTTATAATTTTTCAGGAAATACAAATGCTTCCATTGCCCCACTCATAAAGTCCCAGCTAACTCTGTCAAATGCTTTCTCTGCATCAAGACCCTCCAACAGCAATGATATTTTCTTACATTCTGCTTCCCTCTGGATCATCAGTGTTCTGTTGATGTTGTCAAATGTTTGCATCCCCCTCCACAAAACCACATTGATTCAAATTGATCAATTTTGGCATTACATTTTCATTCTTTTAGCCATTCTAGACTTGAATGCTTTGTAGTATTGGTTAAGTATTGAAATGTGTCTGTATGAAGCTGTTTCTGATGGATCTTTACCTATTTAGGTATTACAGCTACCACTGATTTCTTCCAGGATTTTGGTACTACATCTGTGAAAGTACACTTAAACTGATAAAGATCTGGAAGGTTTTGTTTTTCCCTCATAGCTTCCAAACTTCCACAGGAATACCATCTATTCCTGGAGACTTTCCTGTAGATTGGTTATACATCACAATTTTATCTAATCACCTCCTATCGTAACCATTAGTAATTGAGCCATATCTGCCTCTAACCTTGGAATATTCAATTCTTCCATAAACATTTCCATTTGTATCTTTTCTTGATTTCTGTATTTCTCTGCTTTATACTGGCTTTCATAGAATTTCCAAAATGTTTTTAATACCTCTGTAGGAGATCTTGTTAACTTCCTTATTATAGTCTGCCTAAGCTTGATGACAACCCTTTCCACTTTGTTGCCCGAGTCATTTTGTTGTAATGTTATCAAAAATCAGTTGCTTAACAGCAATCTTTCTAAAAACGTGTATATTACTGAGGTAATCCCTTATTTTCTGCAGTTGATCCTCCTCTTGTTCTATAAGATTCCCCCTATTCTCCAATACTTCAGTATTTGTCAGTCCCTCTAAATAATTCTTGTTACTTCTTAACCGTAGTTTCCTTTCTTTTATTTCCACCCTATTTTTAAACTCCACCTACATTTTATCCCACTCACTAGATATATTTCAGAAGAAATTTTTATCCTCTCTAATAGCTCCATGAATAATCTCCACTACCCATTCCTTAAATTCCTTTTTTCAACAGATAGGTGAGAAAGCACCAGTGTCTCATTTTTATTTAATTACCCTTTTTTATTGTAGTTGTTATTGACACAATATGAAAGTTATTGGGTGCATATTAAGACCTTCAGTTCTTGTGAAATGTGAATTCTGTTTACCCTAGCACAGTTTTTGTATCGTGGTGAATAATACATACATTCACTCCCGATCTCCTATTACTGAATTCACATCCTCTGTGCCAAATATTTTCATAAATTCCTTCAAAAATCTACCCTCCTTTGTTTTACTTTCCCTTCTGGGCCCCCCAGACACGTCTTCACTGCTGCAAAATCACAATCCAGTTTCCACCTACAAGTAATATTCCTTGCTGAAAACAGATTATTTCACCCAGAAGTTTCTTAAGCTCCACTGTAGTAGTTTTAGGTGAAATATAAATAAATATCAGTGTAATCCTCTTCTCTTGCCAGTAGCCCCTTAGCACTACAAATCTGTCATTATAATGTTCTTTATCCTCTTTTATCACTATTGGAACTTCTCTTCAATTAATATAAGTACTCTTCTTTTCCTTTGTTCCGGGTATTCCACTGAATAACCGTCTTGCAAAACCTTTTTTTATCAAATTCACTTGTTCACTTTCTAAGTGTTTCTCCTGTAACATAACTATTTGCGCGCTACATTTTTTAATATAGTTCAGTACTTTCTTTTTGTATTTATCTGTGAGACTGTTGACATTTAAAGATATTACAGAAAGCATCCTTGCAGTAAAAAGTTATTATTCCCACCTTTTATGTACAACACCTTTTTGTTAAATGTCTAGTTCCAGCTTTTCTGTTACATGGATACACTGTTTGGCAGGTTGAACTTTTATATGGTGGTTTCTTGTCGTATAAATTTGAGCCTGTCACATCTTAAAAAACTTTGTTGAAAGCCTTCAAACAATAAAAAACAAACACATCCCCCTAGTACCCCCGTAAAACCTATTAACTTAATGCTAACAGACAAAACTCTGTACCTCTTCAAGTAATGAAGTTGTACCCTCCTAACAGGAACAAAAGTCTCAAACTGGCAGCCACACACTTAGACTTGAGTTAACCTAAAAGAAAGGTTTTGCATGCTGCTAAAACGCATGGCTCAGCCTGTGCTTCTACTAAGTGCTGATTGGTTTTGTCTTAGCTGTATAGCTCTTCTAGCTGGGAAAACCCCTGAATGTTTTCAGAGAATATTATATCCTAGCTTATAGCCAGAGACCATTTGATGCCAGCTTAGTCATCAGCAAAGTATATGCCGAAGACATAGCATCTTTCAGTTTCCCTTTCACTCTTAAACACACTATTTCCTCATCTTTCTTCTTTCCTCGCTTGTGAGGTTTTGTTTCTCATTTTGATTCCTCCTGATCCTGCATTTGGGCATGGAGGCATAGTTGCTCCTATTGGAGACAAAGGAGGTTACATTGCCCTTTAAAAAAAACAGCCATCCTAGAGGTTTCATCAGACCAGAGGGAGTCCAGAGTCTGTTCCAGATTCTTTTTAGTTCTGAAGAAGTCAAATGACCTCAGACTCATTCTAGATTTAAACATCTAAGCCAGTATGTAAAGAAGACCATTACAGATGCTTATCATGCGAGCTATTCTCCCCAGCCTACAAGAGAATGACTGGCTGTGCTCTATAGACATTCAGGATGCTTATGGATGTGCTCTATAGACATTCAGGATGCTTACTTCCACTTGAAGATTGCCAAGGGTCCAGAAGGTGCTTGCAGTTCTGGCTGGCCAGCAAGTCATCATCAGTTCAGAGCCTTGAGCTTTGGTCTCACTGTAGCACCCCTCCCCTTCCCGACCTTCCGGGTGTTTACTAAATATGTAGTGGTAGTCAGGTGTCATCTATGATTCAGGGGAATTTGCATATTCCCATATATGGACATCTTGCTTCAAGCTGCTACAGAAAGGGAGTCCTTTATGTCAGCCAGAGATTACTTACTTTTCTTGTGGTTGTCATTGGGCATATCAGTTAACATGTAAACAGTCATTAAGTTCCTTTCCAATCCTTGGTATTTATAGGAAACCCATCTAGACACAAGGTCATGCACTGTCAAATTACCAGATGAAAGACTTCCATCATTAAGAACCACAGTCATTCTGTCCCACCAGTCTTCCCCAGCAACTCTCATTTTAAAAGTCCTAGGGCATAAAACAGCATCTGTTCTTTTGGTGTCTCACATGTGTTTCCACATGTTTCTCCAGTGGACTGTAAGCATGCAGTGGTTCCAACTATTAAACCCCATCAACTCTTCTCTTTCTTCAGCCTGCAGGAATCAATGAGTGTGGTGGATAGTGCCTGCTGTAGTTCCAATTAAAAGATGTTTTGCTCCTACCCTGAGCCACAGTGACCACAGATGCCTCCTCTATGGGGTGGGGCTGCATTTCATAGTGAGAATGGTCCAGGATATGTTGTCTGAAATAGAGGTCAGTCTTTGTGTAAATATTGTGGGTATGTGGTCTGAAATAGAGGTCAGTCTTTGTGTAAATATTATGGAGCTGAAGACAGTCCTCCTTGTGTTGCAGGCCTTTTAGGAGTTGCATCCACAAGGTGTGATTTCTTTCACTCAACATATCAGTAGTCTGATATATCAACAACCAAGAGACCAGATCGTACTCTCTCTGTTGGGAAATTATGAGATTGTGGCAGTGGGCAACATCTTCACAGTGTTTCTTTGTAGTATTATGTAGTCTGGGTCAGACCAACTACTGTGTAGACAGGCTTAGCATGTTGATTTTGATGCATCATGAATGGTATCTTGATTTATTAATAGCTAATATGTTTTTTTCACTGTTGGGAACAGCCTTGCTGTGATCTGTTTGCAACCCCAAATGCAGCAGCTATTTCTCCCTCATCTCTCCACAGGGACAGTTACCGAGGGATGCTCAGGTCTATCAGTGGCCACCTGAACTTCATTATGCCTTTCCACGCCTCCCATTAATGATGAAATTTCTCCAAAAAACACCTCTCTGCAAGTCCTCATAGCCCCATTCTGACTAATGTAAGTTTGGTTTCTTTTGCTATGACCTTGCCACAGGAAGCTGCCCTGGCCTCCAGAGCCACAGCCAGCTCTCCTGTTTCCCCCTGTCCTGCAAGTGTCACCTAGACATTACCCTCCATTAAGTTAACTGTGTAGTTTCAGTGGGCCTAACTCCCCTCTAGATTCTTGGCAAGACTGTTGAATCAACATAAACCTAATCCACATATCTCTGAACTTATTTTTCAGCAAAACAGTTACTCTAACTCACAATATACAGTTAAGGTCTTCGAGAGAATATATGAAGAAGTGTACAACCCTACCCCCAAAACATTCAATGAACAGGAACTACTTTTATTTATTAATGAACTAAACTTCCCCAGGCTAGAGGTACAACAACAAACTTCTCTATCAGCTGAACTTACACAAGTGGACATCAAAACTATAATTAATAACCTCAAAAATAATAAGGCGCCGGGTCCTGATGGTTTCTCAGCCGAGTTCTACAAATGCTTTAGTTCTAAGATGTTGATCATACTACATCACCTATATAATCACATAATACAAGAGGGTATCTCTGACCCGCACCTAAATGCATCCAGAACCATATTAATACCTAAACCAAACAAGGACACTACCAACCCTAATAATTACAGGCCCATTTCTAGTATTAATTTGGATATGGGAATTATGGCAGCAATTTTGGCTAATAGAACTAAGACTATAATTACAAAAATTATTTCCCCAGAACAATCCGGGTTTATCAGTCAGAGACAAACAGTTGATCAAACTCTAACTCTTGAAGCAATGATATCTTTATCCCTAAAGAAACAAACACCTATCTACACCTTAGCTATAGACGCTTCTAAAGCATTTGATAGAATCAATAAGTCATTTCTGACCTTGATTCTGCAAATATTTAACTGTCCTACACAGTTTATTCACTATATAAACACTTTACACAACAGAGCATATACCACTCTACAAATTAATAAACTTAGCTCCAAAAAAATAAATATTAACAATGGGATTAGACAAGGCTGCCCCCTATCATCTTTCCTATTCAACCTATATATTGAGCCCTTATTCTTACTAATAAAACAAAGAACATTTCATAATATACCCCTCCTTTTTAACACTGAAATTTCTCTATCAGCGTCATGAGTGACTTAAATATATATTATTCTCTTCCCAACACGGATCTTTACAAAATCAATAATTCAATAGAAATATTTTCAAAGTTCGCGAACTATAAAGTAAACTTGGATAAGACAACAATATTCCCGATTAATAACTATGCTCAATTCCCAACTGCAGGTACTATACCTAATATTAAAGTCAGTGACCACATACAATACCTAGGAATAGCATTCTATACCGATGCACATAATTACTATCAGGACAATGTGATTAAAACATGGAACACCATACAAAAAGACTTGGTAAGATGGACACAATTGAAACTCCCCCTTCTCTCTAGAGTAGCCATCATTAAAATGAATATCCTCCCCAGGATACTTTTTATATTTAACGCAACCAATACACTGATCCACAATAAAGACTTCAATAACATCCAGTCAACCCTCTCAAAATTCGTCTGGCATCCAAGACCCAGCAGGATAAGTTATCAAAAACTTGTATATCCAAAGGACAAAGGTGGGGTGGGCTTGCCTGACTTTAAACTGTATTACGAAATTACCAAAGGTAGTAGACTAATTAATATTGCAAATTACAGGGAACAAATCAATATGTGGTGCCCAACCTGGTTGAAATTATATCATAACTATGTTAAAACATTACAATTTAATCCCAAGGCCCTCCCATTTCTAAAGGGAATATCCAGAAGATGATACAAAATACAAAACGACATATGGGAACAAATTAAAATAACACAAAATCTCTTCCAATCACTAAATCTATTAGCTGCTTTTTATACTTTCCAACCATTGCACCTTAACCTCAATATTCACCTAATGAAAAGATGATTGACCTGAATTCATACCCACTACTGAAAGAAAAGACAGTTTTAGACATTTATCTACTTAGGCAGGAATCTATAACTAATATTAGAAACAAACTTAATCTCCCGTTTAAATATACAATTATGATAAGACAACTGAAAGAAGTATGTTACAGATTTTGGAAGGATACTGCCATCCCAGATCAACATATAGATACATGTAGAACACTTTGGGATATGATGACACGGAAAAAAAAAATGATTTCAAATATCTATAAAGTCATTATCTCACTTAGACACACGAAAGAAGTTATCCACTCCAATTACTGGACAAAACAAGACCCTACAATTACCTCCAATATAATTGCACAGGCAATTCAGAAATTTTCCAAAGACATTCTCCTTCAGAAGCTCAGATATACTCAACTTATGATCCTAAACAACACATATTTTACGCCCACAATATTAAATAAAATGTACAAAGAACTCCCACCTTTTTGCCAATTCTGCCCCTCCAAAGAAGCTGATATTATTCATATATTTTGGAGTTGTAAATGTACATACAAACTTTGGTGTGCCTTAAGAGTCAAATTAGAGAAAATGGGCTGTGAAAAATCAACCTTATCCTGGAAATTTGCCCTCTTACACGTACCTCCTATAGGAATGAAGAATAATCATACGCACATTCTAGTTACAACATTTATGCTAATAAAATACTACATCACATTAAATTGGAAAGACAGGTCCAAAATAACATGGGATGGATTCAAGCAAACAGCTAGTAAACAACTTCTGGCTCATAAATATTTATGGTATTCAATGAGGAAAAAAGGACCCAGAAGGACACTTGGAAAATGATATTTGAACTCATTCTGACATGACTGTAACTCATATTTCTGTATGCTGCATAGCTTGATATAGATGAGAACTGTATATAGGTTATTAATGTATATAGGCTTTATGTTTGTAGGTCTGTATATTGTATGTTATTGTTTTATTCTCTGTTATATCGTTTTTTTGTCTTCATTTGGTTTTGATATAACCCTAATAAAAAGGAATTTAAAAAAAAAAAAAAGTTAACTGTGTAGTTTCTTTAATTCCAGCAGTGGCTATGGATCCAGGTTATTTCCCATGAAGTTATCCAAATTTTCTCTTCCCCTCAAAATCTGCACAGAAAACCTGTAACAGCAAATGGAAAAAAGATTTCCTTCTGGGCTTGGATCCTTTCTTTACTCACATTCTCTCAGTTTTGTATTTCCTGTCATCTCTGTTTGAGTCTGGATAGTTACTGTATCATAAAGATCCAGTTTGCATCCATCTCCAGCTTTAAGTATTTCCATTTTCTTCTCTGGCATTCTAGAAGGTCTGCATAGTGTTTCTTAAGGACACTGTTCTCTATCCCCCCACTAAAGACCCCACAATCCCATTGGGCCAAAACATTGTGCTGGAGCCCCCTGTTTAAGCCAGCCTCTTCTGTTGATCTGAAATTTCTTCAGCTAGAAGGGTTTCAGAGTTATATGCCCCATCCTAACATCCATGTCTGACTTTTCACAACAGTAGAATCTGTCTCAGAATAAATCATTCTTTCTTGCCCAAAGTTACCTTAGGGTTTTTTCTTAACAAAATCTTTTACTTTCTCCTATTTTCCCAAATATTCGAACAATTTGCTTCACACTTTAAATGTTCACAGACCATTACATTTCTAATTGTACCAAACAAAATCAGTCAAGACTGTTAACTCTGTTTTGCATGAGCCCCTCTAGGCATGGTCTGAAACCCTCCAAAATAAACTTATCCAGATGGCATTCAGATTGTATAACATTCTTACCACACAATAAGAACAAAACCTTACTAGCAAAGTCTAAGGCACATTCAGATGCATCCAATGCAACTTCTACAACCTTCTTCAAGAGTTTTTCATTTGATGATATTTGTGCAGTAGCAACATGGAATATGTTGCACACCTTCTCTAAACATTATAAATTGGACATGATTTCTAGATTCAGATCCTCCTTTGAGGCTGCTATCCTAGGGGGTATTGTGTCATGATTCCACACAGGAACGTTACACTGTGTTGTAGGCCTTGCATGTGTTGTATGTTTTTTTACATCCATTTACATGGTTTGGTGTTTTAAATTTGCTTTCTAGGCTCAGGTCACACCTGAAAAGGGTCTTTGGACTGCTGTCCTTACCCTGTCAAGAAATGACTGAATGAAAAGTAAATGAAATAAAACGGATAACTTATGAATCTGTCCCAAAATTTGAAGTGGATGAATGGGGTATTAAAACATACAGAAGTTATGTACTTACCATAACACTGGAACTTTATTATCGCTAGTCTGTCCTTTTTGACAGCCATTCTTCCAGCCTCTTTCCAAATAGTGATATAACCAGGGAGACCTAGTAGACCACCTTTGAAGCCTGTCCTTTTCTTAGTGCCATTCTCTTTGACTCTCCGGTTACAGCAAACTCCATCTGGAGAAAAGCAGAGGATAGGTGCATGATAAGAACAGGGAAGGAGCTTCAGCACTTGTGAGGTGATAAGTTGCCAGATTAAAAGTAGGGATTCCCAGCATTTAAAGTGGACAGATTAGGGATGTTAAAGAGCTAACCTTAGGTTAAGTACTTTACTTGTGTATCATGTCTGGACAGGAGCTTGTGGAAGTGAGCACTCCAAAAATTGACTTATTTAACACCTTGGTGAAAAGATGCAGACTTGGGCATGTCATTGAATACACAGTTGAGGCTTAAGTTATGAATCTTCACTGGGCGATGCTCATGTTTGAGGGTTGGTTTCACTTGTGATGTTGTCATCTGATAAATTATATAGAAAATTGATGTATGAGTAATAAACCCAGAGTAATCTTAAGTTCCTCTTTTATTTTGCAGCTAGTAATACCATTTACTTGTGCACAGCAAGGTGTTGAGGCTGAAGGCTGCAGTTTGCATTTAGTTCAGAACACTCCTGTGGCAAAGTCTGCTACTTGGTAATATTGGCAAAGCACTAAATACACTTCAGGCAAAAATTACAGTAGGAATAAAGCTGTGCATTGGTAAATTGTTTGAAGACTACAGCAAGTCAAGATATTGTTTGCAGGAACCAGTGTATTTTTGATAGTGAATGAAATTTACTGTTCACATTTCACAAAAACTATCTTTGTAGTGAATGGAAATGCTGTAGTGTTGTATGCCTTTCAGGTAGTGCGAGTACAATTGGGATGGAAGTGTGCTACCCTGTAATTTGTGAGAAAAACTTTTTGTTTTGCAAGTCATGTAACAGTGTTAGGAGTGAAATGCATTAATAATGTAAGTAAGATTGCAACATCGTACATTAGTAGTTCTTTGGAATGGATTCATGTTAATTCATCACTGATCATTTCAGCTAGTGCCCTTACTCTGAATTTATATTGCTGAAAACTATTTTCCATGATGAATGCCACTTTGTCCCATATGAGAGGAAGACTTTCCATACCTCTTAAACATACTAACTCTGCAGTCACACAACAGTGGAGAAAAGGGTAACGTGGGTTCACTGAAAGTCATTTTCTGTGGTGATCATTCAGAGCAAGGAACTTGTTTTACATGAAAAGAGATGCATGCATGCTTTCTCTGTATAGCTAACATCTGCATACAATTTTATAAGCTGTATTTCAGATAAATAAGTTTATTGTGTTTCTGTTTTGGTGATTTGATACCCTTTTCCATTACACTCTATGAAAAACATGATAAAAATAACCACTGTGGTACTTGTAATACTAGGCTTATTTTATATTTTCATTTATTTCCTGATATTCCCTTCATCCATTTCAGGGTTGTGAGGAAGCTGGACCCTGTGTTTGCACTCAGTGGATACAAAGCAGAGAAACCAGTCTTTGGCTTGGTGCCAGTGTATTACAAGATACCCATTTGCTCACATGTGCCTGCACACTTGCATGCTCATTCATTCACATTCGACATGCACACTTATGAGCAAGTTGGAATTTTGCTAGTTCACTCACTGCATTTCTTTGTAATGTGGGTTGAAACTGGAGCATTCAGCCAAATCCATATGGTCACAGGGAGGACATGCAGACTGTGCACAAAAGGTAACATAGACCTACCAAGCAGAGAACCAGATGTTGTGTAGAAGCTGTGCTAACCAACTGTGTCATTGTGCAACCTGTATTTTATTTTTTGCTTATTTAAAGTGCTGTTTAGAAGGTAACTCCAACTAGCTAAAAGCTCTCTGTGGGTATGACCTGTGATGAAGTTTCAGCCTGTCTAGATTGTAGCAGATGTTCTTCATTAAATCACTGTTACAGTAATCCTTGTATATGGGGACGTATCCTACCAAGGATATACCACCAGCCATTATGCAAACTTTTAGGTACTCCTTCATTGTGCACTGTACATCCACCCTTAGTATAAGCATATGTGCCAGTGTAAGGGGATGTATGAATGTATCAAAACTCAAAACTTCCTTGCCATTAGTCCATGAATGTAGACTCTAATTTGTGCCATATTTCAGTTTTCCATATGGTCAGTTTCAGTAACAAGGGTTGTATCCATATAAGTAATCAGTGTACCATACCTGTTTCTTTACAATTTTTTCTCAGAAGCTTCATATGTTTGCCAGAAAAGGAAAGTGGGATTGTAGGCATCAAATAGTATAAAGGGACTCCCACTTGACTGAACATGACATTAAGTCATGTGCTGTTTGTCAGTGTTTCAGCCTGAAGACCATTAGAACAAAAAAGTCCATTAGAAATAGGTAAACTCCCTTCATATTTACTTAGAAAACAGAAGTCTTCAGGACTTGTTACATGCTGATATGGCATCGTCCTCTTCCGTAGACCTCTACCACCAAAGGTTAGAAATGAAGAGAAGATTGTTGAAAGAGGTAATTGATAATAACTGTACTTCCTTCTGTCTTGTTAGGCAGACTTGTGACTTTACCAAGATGAGTTTCCAATCCCCCTACCCCCGAGACTTTCCTTGTTCTTTTCCTGGGCCATCTAATATGTCCTGTTTGGAGATCACTGTGGTTCAGAATCATCACACATCCTCTGACTGAACAAGCCGCGGCAGCTGGAAAGAGCAAGTTAGTAATTATATTATCTAATTGTAAGAAAGTAGCCAACGCATCTTGGTTAAGGATGATGCCTGTGGCTGTCTCATGGAAATCAAATTAATAACTTTAGCTTCTAAGATCATACATCTGGACACATCTATGAAACACACCTGGAAAACCAATCATACCTCTTCACCTCCTGCTCCTTACAGTCAGAAAGGAAATAGAGGAGATTGGTTTAACTTTACTCAAGGTCTTATTAAAGCTATTGCTTCCTGTCAGTCTTTTTTACCTGCAGTTTCATCTTCTGTTTCTAGCCCTGTTAAAAGGAAAGGAGTGTCTTCTTTTTCTGAAGGAGTGGAATTTTCAGATTCTCACAATAAAGAATTTGAGAATGCATCTTCCCTTTCCTTTCCCACAGAATGTAAATCTGAGGCTGAGGATACTTTATCATAGGTTCATAGGTAGGTACTAGGCTGTCGGCCCAAGGGCCTATGCAAGCCTAGCCAACAAGGTTCCCTGGCTTACGCCACCCAAGAAAGTTATTTTCCTGTGCCACTGACGAGCAGAGACACAAAAGTGATCCCCGGGGTGTATTTCCCATTTCCCATCCACTCAAGATTTTTCTTGAAGAGTGCTAATGAAGAACTTTGCTTGACATAGATGGGTAGCCTGTTTCAGAGTATGGGAAGTCTCTGGGATAGGAATCTATCCCTCCAGCATGTCCTGTTTATTTTGGTGACAAGGTTTAGGTCCCTAGAGCGTGTAGCTCGGAGGGATTGGGATTTCTTTAGGTGTAGCATGTCCAACAGCTCTGGGTTTGACATAGCTTTATATGTTAGGCAGAGATCACCTCTGAGTAGGCGATATGGTACGGAGTAAAGCTGGAGTTTTTTGAGGCGGTCAGTGTAGGGCATTTGTTTGAGTCCAGTAATCCTCTTTGTGAGGTACTTCTGTGGCCTTTCCAGCTGCTGCAGATGTCTTATGAGGTACATTCCAAAAGGGGCGTTGTACTATATAATGGGTCTAATGAGTGATGAGTAGAGGGTAACGATGACCTCTTTTTTCCTGGACGAGAACCCTTTTATGATGAGGTGTGCCACGTAGAAGGATTTCCTGACTACTGTGGCGATGTGACTATCAAAGGAGAGACTACTGTCCACCTGGGTCCCAATGTCTCATCACGCATTCGGTGTTAAGTAGATTGCTGCCTATGGGGTAGTTCATGGGTACAGAGTTTTTACCAAAGGGGATGACACTGCACTTTTTGGCATTGAGCTTGAGGCCATGGCTCTGACACCAGGCATCTGTCTCAGAGAGGCCCTTCTGTAGGATGTTCACATCATTTGGGGACTTGACTATGGCTCCTAGTTTGCAGTCATCTGCGAACTTCGTTAGCCAGAGGCCTTCTGTGTTAGCCTGTACTTCAGAGAAGTAGATACCAAACAGGAGCCGTCCCAGGATGGAACCCTGTGGTACTCCACTTATCACTGGTTTGAGGTCAGATTTGGAGTCTGCAACTTTTACAGTGTGGGTTCTGTCAGTGAGCCATTTGGCAACCCATCTTGTGACATAGGGCTTTATGCCTAGTTTATTGAGTTTAGCTATAATTCCAGAATGGGGGATGGTGTTGAAATCCTTGTCGAGGTCAAGATAGGCTGTGTGAACCACTTTACCCTCATCTATGGCTTTGGTGACTGCCTCAAAGAAGTCAATCAGGTTCAGGAGGCATGATCTGCCTTTCACAAACCCGAACTGAGTAGGATCCAGAGTTTGGAGGTTACCAGTGTCTTTGTTTATGAGTTCCATGATGATGCGTTCCATGGCTTTGCAGACCAGGCTCGTCAGACTAATAGAAAAAAATGAAAAGACCAATGGTTAGACCACATCTGAAGATAAAAATGGAATAATCCATGTCAGGAAATAAATCACTTGCAGCTTCACAGTAGTGCCCTTTATAAAACCAAAAGTTGTAACTGAGATGTAGTAGTCAAGGTAGGAAACGGTTCACTTGCAGTTTCACACCACTTTATTAAACAAGAGTAAGCGCTTTCACGATCTAAGTCAGCTGATCGCTTCTTCAGACTCATAAAAACAGTTAAAACATTGGTATTTAAAATATGGTTCAACCAATGAAAACACATATAGAACTATGACATAGACTAATTAAAATTGCATACATCAGTACATTAATTTCCCTTATATTCTGCATAAGATGAAATAAAATATACATATAACAGACACATTTTATGTAATAATCCATATTACTTAATGTTTTAGTGGTCTGGATTTTAAAAAAGGTTTCAAGGAAACAGCATTGTTCAATCCAGGAGACCTATCTGCCTGAAATAGTAAAATCCATCTTTGTTCTGCTTCCTCTACCTTATTCTTTATATCACCTCCCCTCTTACTTTTATTTATTATTTCTAAAACCATAAAATTAAAAATGTTTCCTATCTTCTTCTTCCATGTGTTTTGCTAAAGCACTTGTGTCTTTTTTATTTCTTAAATCTCTAAGGTGTTCAAGGATATGTTCCTTTAGACACCTATTGGTTTTGCCTATATAAAAGGCATGACAGACAGTGCAGAAGCTGAAATAAACCAAATTTTGTTCTGCAGTCAGCATAAAAATCTATATCAATTATAAATCCTATTGTAGGATGTTTATATGTAGATTTATTATATAAATAGTCACATGCTGTACAATTTCTGCAAGGAAAAGTCCCCTGCCTATCAGATAGGATCATTCTTTCATTGTTTCTGGATTTAAAACAGAGTTGCCTTTTTAAGGACCTCTTATTTCTAAAAGAAAAGCTGGGTCTATCTTCTAACAATTCTCTCAAGTCAGGATCCGACAATAAAACATTCCTCCAACTTGGTTGATCTTAGCAACTGCACTGATTAGGCTATCTTCCCTTTGCCATACGGCTTTTGTTTCTCCTACACTGCATTTACTAAGGCTTGAATCTGTATTACCCTTTTGTCAGAGTTAATTATTCTGGATAAAGGTTAGTGAACAGTACTAAATGATTGGTGTGCTGAGTTAATAGATGTTTTTACTTTGCCTTGCAATAATTGTGTTTTGCTGCCACATATTTTTCTTTTGATTTACACTACTATTCACAGGGTAATATTCTGAACTATGTTTAGTAGTGCTGCTCTAAGTGTTTTACCTTTTCAGAAATTGGCTCCTTCCCTGGATCAAAGTGGACATGGTGTGTATTACCTGGATTAGTCTGCTCTGGACTTGCACAGATTGGTTGACTTTTGCAGACATGGGAGATCTGGCTCACTTCCCTTCACAACTTCCATTCCCCAGCCACTGTGCTCATCAATGAAATACATAATTATCTCCTCCTTTTACTACTACTGCCCCTTTTATCCATGCTTTTGTTGACTGGGTTGTCCCACTAGACCAGTGGCATCTTTTCAGGGAAGACCCAAACTGATATTCATACTTACCAGGCAATTTTTGGCCAGGGCACTGGAAAAGATTCCCCTACACTTTTGTCTTGTTGTTTTGCATCATGACCACTAGGTAATGCCATAGGGCTGCTACTGTCTTGGTTGTGAGAAATCCAGGACAAGGGATGCCATGAGAGATAGAGCAGTGATTTGGAAGGTCAAAAGGTGTCTGAAGTCATACGGAATGTGGAAAATACATATTGTAAAGGCATAAGAAGAAGATTAGCTACCAGCACAGAAATCACTGAATTTGATGAAGCAAAGTGAAACTGAAAATAGAGCAGGAGCAAGTTGGAGTGAGGTAGTAGAGCATGTAGATGCGGAAGCAAAGTAACGGTTTCTGCAGGAAAAGCAGTGACTCCTGATAAAGGAGCAGAAAAAACTGTCTGTTTGGCTTATAGATTAAATAGGTTTAACTGCACACAGTGGCAAGAGGTGTACAAAAAATGTTATGTTGACTGTGTAAGAATGGGAAAATAAACGGATGTGGCAACAGATGGAAGGATACAATAACAGACACTAAAAGCCTTTGGTAAGAATTAAAACAAAAATGACTCATTTTAACAGATACATTGTTTTGAACAATATATATTTGCCTTTATGATTTAATGTAAAAGGCATAAAGACATAATAAATGTGGTATATGATTTCTGTAAAGTGATTTCAAGCTTTTGGTTTATTAGAAAAAGAATTCTGAAGTTGGAAAAAATGAGTGCACCATGGAAGGACTATATTGCTTTGAATTTTGTACTGCTACTTAAGAAAATGCATGTACAATTCAGAACTGCTTAGCATTACTGAGATTAAATATTTTTCTTATCTCATTGTAAAGAAGTGCATGTTGCGTATTAGAAAAGGTACTTGAAGTAAATATGTGGACTGAAGTGTTAGCAACATTAAATATGTCAGAAGGGGGGGTTGCAGCATGTTCAAAATGTGGTAATTGTTAATGGAAGGAGGAGGACTGTGAAATACTGGGGCCAGCCAAAGGCTTATTGTTTGAGATGAAGGGCACACAATGCAGAATTTTGAAAAAAAAAATGGTGATGTAGACAACATGAAGTGAAGGAACATATAGCTAGAAATTGTGAACTAAAGTGTAGTAAATAAATGGAATGCCCAAGAGCTTTTTTGGTTTGACTGTCCTAGTGTAACATATGAGGGAGTAACTGAAGAAAATTCTGAAAGTAATAGCAAAGAAAATGACATAGAAATATTATGGGAGAAAATATAAAGATTAATATATAATAAAGTCAGTAGAAACGGAATTAATGTTGGGGGAATATGATAGGTATGAAGTTATGACATCCCTCCTCTGGGCTAGTAATCAAGGAGCCTCAGTCCTCACTACTGACTCCATTGAGGGACGTTCACTTGGAACAAAAATGGATATACACAGTATTTTCAGATGCAGCTCTCTGCACCATGCACATTTTCCCTTAAGAGCACATAGGGAGCGTACACTCAAGACCTGGGGCTAACTTCCCCTCCAGTCCCCCAAAAAGATTTCAGCTTTCTCTCTGCAGAAACCAGTGCTCTGTGTCCATATTCCATGTAGCTGACACACACTTTGAGATTTGATTTTCCCACACACGCGCACACAAACACACACACACACCTCGGAAAGGCTGGCACAGATTTACCATCTATGCCACCTCTGCCCATTCTGTAAGGTACATCCACTGCCGCCAGCCAGCTACTTTCAGGCTCTTACCACGGTACCCAGTTACTCTTAGTAAAATTGATACTATACAAATGGTAATGTTTGCAAGCCAAGCAGCAAGACTTTCAGAGCATGACACCCTTGTTGTCACCAAATAAATGCCATTTTTTCAAAGGTTAAACTATTTTCTAAAAGACCAGCTGAAATGAAAGGTATAGATATATTCAATAATAAATAAAATAGAAAATATGAAAATACTGAATATGTACAGTAAACGCCAGAGTTTCAGTTTGCAGGAAATATAAAAAAATAACACAGGTGGATAGACTCAGACAGATACAGAAACACAATACTTTTATCTCATTATTTTCCTAACTGACCGAAGAATTACAATTCCCTGGTTACTTACTGAAACAAGGCAAGATGAAGTTGGCGAGCGGTCTTGTTGTCAGGTCCAAGACAGAATGCTGAGCGTCTATCACATCTCTCAATATCTAGAATTATTTCAGTGTTTGCTATAGAATGATATCACATCTCATCACCTGACTCTGTAGTTCCCGCACTACCCCCTGACTAGAAGCTGAACCAGAATCCTACACAGATGTGTCACAGTACACACTTAGATCTTTGCTAAGGCATCTGGAGACTGTAAAACAATTCTGGTACTTTCATTCTTCTTGTAGAGACTAACCAGCTATTCTCTGGAACCCCAGGGTAGCAATTAGTTCACTAAGGCAATAAGAACAGCATCCCAGGCAAGACATTGCGTCTCTGACTGCATTCAGACCTGTGAGAATAAATCTTTATGGCCTAAACCAAGTCATTTAATTTCAAGCTATTTTTCCTTAAGGTAAGCTGAGCTTAAACTTCATACCTTCCAACATCCTTTGTTAACATATATACATTTCCTCAGTTACAACAGTACAGTCTGATTATATAAATGTATATTTCTTTTCTGTCCAACAGGACCCACTGTTGATACATTTTTAACACAAGTAGCTATGCAAATGCATTTTTGACACAAGCATCTGTACAAATCAGATTGGTATACAAACAACATACAATTCTTTACAAAACTCCAGCAAGCTATGCTGGCATATGTTATACATGCACTGCCCTATTTTCTGTGGCATAACACTATCTCACATCATTACAGCAGTATTGGGAAGTGATGAAGGATTGGAGGGGGGAGTTTGACACAGGAGGAAAGCAAGAAGCACATAAAAGTCAATAGGAGGAAGGGTAAGATGAAAAAGGTTGGAAAGAAGAAGCACGTAAAGGAAAGGGTGATGTAAGGATACTAAGTGTTAGTGTGAACAGTATTAGAAATGATGTTGGGGCTAATGGTAATTGGTGTAAAAAGTTAAAAGCAGAAATTATATGCTTATTGGATACAAAATGAGCTAAAAGAAAAAAGGAGTAGAATTGAGGCAGTGTGAGAAGACATGTATAATCGATGTGTAGGAAATGAGGAATGATCAGATAGAGATTTTGCTAAGAAATGAAGAAATATAAATATTAGATGTTACAGTAATAATAATGCCAGGTGGGATGGTGATATGTGATCTAAGAAAATGAGAAAGATATGTATAATTATTTGTAATTTGTGCATATACAAATATGACAGTAAAATGTTTTGAGGTCTTAAATATGTTTTGATTAGTGTGCTTATTATTATAACAGACTTAAACTGTAATTTAAAGAATGTGAAGGAGAAAGTAAGTCAGTGTGAAATTATTGAAGTTACAAAATGTAGAGGACTACAGGAGAGAAAAAGAGTGGACATATAAAAAGGAGATTTAAAACAGATGGATTATGTAATATGTTCTAATGGAAGAAATAGGAGGAGGTATGGATATTGCTGAGTTTTCTGATCAAATCACTGTATAGTCAAAAGTGTGAGAATATAGAGATAAAGGAAGAAAATGGAATAAAAGGGTTAACTGACAAAGTTAGTAGGATAGACGAAATGAAACTGAAGAGTAAGAAATTATAGGACCAACATATAACAGGGAATTGTATGAAAATTGGTGTGTGTGATGGGTAGTGTTTAAAGACGAGTATTACATTGTTTTAAATGGTAGAAAATAGAATACAAAATAAAAAGGAATATAAAATTAAAGAGCTTCAAGTAGAAATTGAGAGAAAAGAAAACTAAAAGAGAGCTATGTAGGTGAAGAGAAAGTTAAGAATCTGTTATTTAAGTAAATTTTTTTCTTAAAATGTAAGAAAGAGGAGGTATCACATTATTGAGGAAAACAAGTGAGAACAAAATGATACATGATGAAGAGGGTAGTGTAAAATATAAACAAAAAGAAATAGTAGAAGTAGTGAAAAGAGTTATAGACAAAATGTATAAAAAAAAGTTGAAAAACAGGAAGAAAAAGTATCTATTGGTACAAAGGCATAATTGGAAATGGATATTACTATGGAAGAAATGTAGGAAGTAATAAAACAATGGAGAAAAAAGTCAGTATGAGAACTAGACAAAGTGAGTTGTGTAAATGAACTGTGATGTTAGACATGGTTTTCTGTAAAATATTAAATAAAAATGAAGGGATAGGGCAGGAAGTGTAGAGTGATCAAATTTATAGGGAAAAATGATGAAAGGAAAGGCATAAGAAATTGGAGATCTCTAAAATAGGGAATACTGATTTATAAAATAGTCATCACAGTTCAAATAAAGGATGCAAAAGTGTTGAATGAAGTTATAGGAAAATAGTTTGATGTAAAAGAGAGAAGTAAAGAAAATAAGATTTTAATAGAAAAAAATGAGGCACAATTGCTTACATGTGATGTAGAGAAAACATTTGATAAATCACGAGGTATGTAGAAAATGTATGTAAGCAAATGGATTAATTAAAAACAGTAGAAACAACAAAAAAATGTTATGAAAATTCTTGGGTTTTGGTAAATGGATGGATGCCAAAATAAAATCAGGGTAAGAAAAGGAGTTACAGTGGTGTCCCTTAAGTATGTTTTTTTTTTTTTGAGGAAATGAATGCAGTTACTCAGACATCTGTCAAAAATGGATGAAGTATGTTAGAATATGGAAAGGAAATTGAGATGCCAGATAATTTGGTTATTGTACCAAAAAATAGAAGATGGATAAATGAAAGTGTTGTAAGAGGTGAGACATTATTAAAAGAGACAGGTTCAAGATTGAATAAAGAAAAAATAAGGGGTTTGGTGAATTAAAGGTGAGTGGAATTTATTTTATTAGGAAGGAAATTAGTATATTGCAGTTAAGTTTGGAAAATATCAAAACTTAGTGAATCAGTGGAAAGTGAAACTGAAAGAAATAAAAGAATATATATATTGAAAAGGTGGAAAAGTTTTAATTTGTCATATAAAAAGCCATGTATGTTAAATATGTTGGGTAAACTCTTATGCTGGTGGAGTTTATATGTTTCCTGGAAAAGTGAAAAAGGATTGCTAGAATTTTTTTTCAGTTTTATATGCGGCTCAAGAATGAATCCTATTAAAAGAAAGAGTAATATGAAGCATAAAGAATTGGGGGGGGGGGGTAGTTTTGAAAAATCGCTTTTGTGCGTCAGTGCACCTGTTTTGGGTTATTAATGTAAAAACGATGAATAAAATGCTGGGAAATTATGTAAAATTTATGAAGAGAGAAGCGAACTTGTAAAAATGAAAAAGGTTGAAAAAGTGATTATCTTGCACACATTTTCATTAAAGTTACAGCAATTTTAAATGATGAATGTATTGAGAAAAGGAATGAGTGGCATGAAAAATGTATGCATTACTTTTTTGTCTTGTATTTCCATGAAGTGATTGATTAGATGATAGAAATGTGTTAAATTAAAGAAGGAAAATGTTTGACAGTTTTGATGATGCCCAGGGACTATTTTGTGAAAAAAAAAATTGTTAAAGTTTCCTGTTAAGGGAAATATGATTTATAAATTCATAGAAGAAAAGTGTGTGTTATGATTGTAAAGTAGAGAAAACTGCAAAACATTTGTTAGAATGTAAAATGAATGTCATTTTGGGAAAAGTTTAAAAATGCATATAATTAGGATGGTTTCAGAGTAATTAATATGTTGATATTATGTGGTAAATAAGAAAAAAAAAAAAGGAGAAACTAGATGAATGGTATAAAATTATTTGTTACAGTCTGGGTCTTTAGACTTATTTATCTAAAGAGTTGCTACGTACTCGTTTTTCTTCTGGAGTGTGTAGTAACTGGAATAATTTGGTAGAGCAGAAATCACTAGACAACCTCTAGTTTTCTGCCTTGCACAGTATACTGAATGCCAGTATTTATAAAATCATGTGCTTTTATAGAAGCATATGTCTAATGCAATACAATCGTGTCCTAGAGCAAGAATACCTAAAAGACATCCCAGCATTCCCTGATGAGCGTGTTTGTGTCTTAAAATGGGTGTGGATATGGACAGAGTAGGCAGACAAAGACGGGTTGTGGTGTAGTGTGCTTTTGTTTAACATTTGCTTCTGCCAAACATTGCAACCATATTTGATGACCTCGAAAGACTTTCACATTACAGCCTTAAAATGCACACCAAAGCATTATTGTTTATACTTTTACCAACAGTTTTAACTCTGCTTTACAGTTTTAAATGTTTTTTAGATCACTGCTACAGTAGCCATAAGGAAAAATGTGACAAGGTTGTAAGAAAAAGGAAGGATCCCCAATGGGGTACTTATCTGATTAAAAGTAATTTGCTGAAGCTGATTGCGCAGTTACACCAGACACAAAGATGATGAGATTCTGTATACATAGACTAGTTAGAATAATGTTCCAGGTTTTGTTGTACCCATACATCCGTTTTATACTAGCTTTATACCATAACTAATATTAATGAAACAACCTCCTTTCTTACTACAGCCCAGCCAAGCATACAAATCTGATTTTACCCAACAAGCTTAAGCTTCGTAAAGTAGCTGAACTCAACCACCTTAAACAAGGCAACAGTCTTTGGACTACCTAGAAATATTTGCAGTCTCCTAATGACCATGAATGACACTTACATAACCAAACCATAAAAAGCAATCTAAAGTTGCTTACCTACAGAATAGGCACACCACCTCATTCACCACTCACAGCTTTTTCTGGAAAGAATTCAATCACCTCACCAGCTTTACCAAATCCAAACATATCCTTGACTCTGTAAATCAATCAAGCTTATGGAATTCACCATTACCTTTCTATTTAGTACCCTTAAGCAACTCCTCCATAACCCCACTTCCTCAGCCCTACCTGCACAGTTTCACTTACAGAAAATTCCTCAAAAAGAGACTGACAAATTAAAGTCCCTATTTCAACCATGCCTCATCAGACTGTAACAAACTATCTTCTGGTTTACATAAACATAATGATGAAATAATATCTCAGGGAGCCTGTCACATAGTCACCCTCTTACTTTCCGCAGCAAACCTTCCCTGCTGTATGAAATAAAGCCACTATCTCAGACTTCAGTCCCACCTGCCTCCATCCCCATCCAGGACAAATCCCTGAAAAAAACTGTATACAACCAGCTTACTTTCTACCTTTACCACTTCATCATATTATCCTGTCATTAGTACCCATTTATAAAACATAGAAGTACCCAGACAGCCCTACGCACACACTAATGGATATCATCATTTCCAATGTAAACAGATTAACGTCCTCCTTTTTTGCATTAGCTGAAGCCTTTTACTCTATCAACAGTGCACTATTACTTAACTCTCTCCCTTGCTCAAGTTTTAGGCCATGCTGTTTAGAATGTTTTTTTGAGTTGTCCAACAGAAATTTTACAGTAAAACACAACAGTTCTTTATCAGTACTACAAAATCACTGCTGGTGTTTCCAAGGGACCATCTCCACACTTCTCTCTAGCCTTTTCATAAACTCCTTACCTTCAGTTCTAAAGACAACTGACATTGTTCTTTATGCAGGTGATATAATCCTGTTCAACAACTCCATCAAATTCAATACCGAGTCCAAAACACATTGTAATCTGCACTTCTGTCTTCTTGAGAAACAACTTAACACTGAACACCAAACAAGGCAAAATTAATGTTCCTTGGTATACACCAAATTGAATAAAGTTGTCCTTTGTCCCTACCCCTTAATACAACCAGCCTATACAGTGATGTTCTTTGTGTTTCACTGTTGCAGTCATCACATTTGCATTATCTGCCTGCAGGTAGCCCTCAGTCGGCCTGAATACCAGTTTTGGGATTTCTGCGTCAGATGCTGTTGCTTCTTCTATGATGTCAGGTTTTCAGGGGTATAAAACATGCAGCTGACGCCATTACATCAGTTTTTCTTGCCATGCAGTGTCCGAAGCAGAAGCAGTTCGCAAGTGCTGGTCGGCCACCTCCTGAAATTTTTGTTTTTTGAGTTTCAGACCTGAAGTCTTCTAAAAGATAAGTACCCCATTGGGGATCCTTTTTTCTTGCTCTAACTGATGTCAGAAGAAATTAATAATTGTCTTGCCTGTGGAAAGCAAATACCTCACAGAGATTTTCATTCTTACTGCGTCACCTGTTTATGCCCAGACCACGACGTTCCTCGCTGTCAGTTTTGTGCCTTGTTCAATGCCCGGACTATTTGCATTCGGGCTATTATTGTCACTAAATTCTTTCGCTGTCGTTCCCTGAATTCCGAAATGGCTTTGATAAGCCATCCGACTACCGATCTTCCGAAAAAACGTAATGATAAAGACAAAGACAGACCACATAGGTCCAAAACTGCCGATGATGCTTCTGTTAAGCTAGTTGCCAGTCCACCAGCATCCACAGCCCCTGATACCCACTTCTACAGATTCGCAGGCCTCTACTGAGACCCATTCAGATGCCGTGAGATACTTCTTCAACTATGGAACCTGCGGATGTCTCTACCTTGGATGGGTCCAGAGCCGCTGTGCAGACACTGGTTTCTGAGGGTGCATTCAGGCATTCCAATTTTTATATTAAATTGACTTCTTCGTTTCAAACCAAAAATACCAAATTTCAAAGGCCCAGAGTTCGCACTACCCCTAAGAAACTGACGACCAAAGCACATTCTCAGTTCCACATGCCTCTGAAACAAATGCTTAGCATGGCTGAAGATCTTATTACTTTAATTAGTGGAAGCCAGCCTTCCCCCTCAAAAAGACCAAGAAATGATTTTCCTTCTGATTCTTCAGATCATGAGACTCTTGACTCTGATCCTTCTGATTACCAGGACATTCCCTTATCTACCTATGAGGATTCTGATGCAGAGGATTCAATTCTCTCTGCTTCCCCACCAGAAGATTTTTCTTTTGGTGAAACCCTGCATACTCTTAGGGAGCATTTCCGCTGGGAGTGCCAGGACTACCCACAATCCAAAAAGACACTCAGGGTATTTTTAAACTTGCCTCAGCACAGGCCTCTAACTCTCTCTCCTGTTCTGGAAATTGTAGATGATGTCTTCTTGGAATCCAGCCTTACCCCTGATACTTTGCCTCCAGCACCCAAGAAACCTGGAAGGTACTACAGAGTACCTGACTCCCACAAATTTCTCTAAGAATCCTACTGCGGATCCAGAGACCATTTCCCAGGGACCTAAAGGCATTAAGGCGACAACAGCCAAAAACCCTACCCCTTCGGACAGGGACTATAGGGCTTTAGACAGATGGGGTAAGAAGGTACACACCTCTGCTACTCTTGCCATCAGGGCTTTAAATTGTCAGTTTCATATGTTAAAGTATCAGCAACATATTATGGAGCTAATTAAACAGAAATTTATGTTGATTCCTGATTGTGCAGAACATAAAGATTTACAAGAGTTAATGTATTCTGCTAATCAAGTTGGAATAAAATTCTTTGCAATGTGGGTTTTATGCCGTAGAAGCATCTTGCAGGGCTGCTGTCACTGGGTCTGTTCTTAGAAGACATGCTTGGCTAAAGGAACAAATTACTAGATTCACCATTAAACCAAGAATGCCTGTTTGGCAATAAAGCAGAAGTTGTTCTCAAAAAGCTAAATCTATGTAAACTGTTAAAGATTTACTACAGGTGCAGCCACCTAGATTCAGTAGGCATTGGCTTTCTAAAAACTGGTCCATTCCAGTCCATCCCAGCCCTTCTCAGTCCAAACCCAAGGGCAGCAGACCACCAAGATTACAGTCTCAGAGTATGCACAGATCTAAGCAATGGAGTGCTCCCTCCTCTAAAACAGGGAGTAGTAAGCCACCAGCCTATGGTAAAATCTCACAATGACTTACCCCAATTCTTCCAAGCCTTGCCCAAGTGCTTGCACCCTTAGGAGGAAAATTTGCCCTGCATGCAAAAAACTGGGAGTACATCACCCAGGACAGATGGGTCTTGAGCATTGTATCCCAGGGATACAGTTTCTACTTCCACTCACTGCCAACCCCAAGCAGATGGCCAGACCTCCCCCCAAACCAGTGGGCAGAGGCCCAAAAGCAAGTACTTTCACTTCTCAGTATCAAGGCTATTCAACCTGTCCCAGCAGAGCAAAGGGGACAAGGTTTTTACTCCAGACTGTTTCTGGTACCCAGAAAAGAAAGCTCTTGGCTCCCTATCCTGGATCTATTCTCAACACCTTCCTGATGGTTCCAAGATTCAAAATGTTTACTCTCCAACAGCTGCTTCCTATGCTAGCCAAGGACTCCTGGCTAGCCACCCTAGACTTAAAAGAAGCTTATCTGCACATCCCCATAAGGGAATCTTGCAGGAAATATCTATGTTTCAGAGCAGGCTCTATGCATTATCAAATGTTCATCGTGTTTCACTGTTGCAGTCCTAACAGATGGGTTATCCGGCTCCCAGTAGCCCTCAGTCGGCCAGAATACCAAAGGTAAGTAAAAATGATGTCAGTTGCCATTGGTTGTAAAGGAAGTCAGGGCGTCTGATACAAAAGGAGGCAGCCGACATCACTTCCTCAGTCTTCCTTGCCGTGGAGCCCGAAGCAAAAGCTTTTCATACACGAGTGCCGGTCGGCAGTTTGCCTTTGTTGAATTCCAACTACAAAGTATTGAAGTCTACTACAGTTAAGTACCCTGTTGGGGATCCTCTTTTCTTGCGTTAACGAATGTCAGAAAAAGTTAATAATTGCCTTACCTGTGGAAAGCAGATTCCCCATAGAGATTTTCATTGCTATTGCATTATCTGTTTAGGCCTTGATCATGACGTTCTCAGTTGTAATCTTTGTGCTTCCTTTAATCCGCATACTATCCGTCGTCGGGCTAAGATTTTGGCTAAGCATTTCGGAGTTTGGCCTAAGTTTGTGGGTATGGCATCCGCCGGTCTTCAGGCTTCGGATAGTCTGAAAAAGTGTAAGGACAAGGACCGTGACAGCCCTCAAAAAATTAAGTCCTCGGAGAAGGCTAAGTTGGTCGGTAGTCAGGCAGGAGCCAGTGAGACGCTTTTGCAGTCCCTGCAGTCCGCAGATGTACAACCACAGGCCTTGATTGACCTGTCGCTGGTTGCCTCTTCTGCTGGAGCCGGTGCCGGTAAGCTGACTCTGGGGTCCGAGGCCTCCATTTTGCAATCTGACAGCAAACTTCTTCCTTCTACTCCTGTTGCTTCTTCTGCGGTTGCCAGGCCTCCCGAGTCCTTCAGGCTTGCAGGTAAGTCTTCCATCTGTAAGCCTGTAAAATGGCAGGTTCCAGTTCCTCCTAGTTTTCAATCCCAGATGGTTAAAATGGCTAATGATTTCTTATTAGGGGTTCTCAGCCTCACCCTACTAAAAGGAGTAGGGAGGTTTCTCCTGAGGTTTTGTCTTGTTCAGGTTCTGTTTCTTCCAGCATTTCTGCTGATGAAGAGGAATTTTCTCGGGCTTTTTCTCCCTTTAAGGATTCAGATGTAGAGGAGTCCATTCCTTCGGCTTCTCCTCCAGAGGATTTCTCTTTTGGTGACACTTTAAATACCCTCAGGGAACAATTTAAATGGGAAAGCCAGGATTATCCACAATCTAAGAAACGGATTAGGGAGTTTCTTGATTTACCTCAGCATATAAGCCTCTTGCTATTCCCCCTGTGTTGGAAGTTGTTGATGTTTTTCTGGAAAATTCCTTGTCTCCAAATTTGGTTCCCCCTGCTCCCAGGAAACCTGACAGGTACTACAGAGTCCCTGATTCTCATTTATTTCTTTTCAGGAACCCGTTGTTGGATCCAGAAGTTATTTCTCAGGGCCCTAAAGGGGTTAAGGCCACTGTTACCAGGAATCCTGTTCCATCAGACAGAGAGTGTAGGAGCCTAGATAGGTGGGGCAAGAAAGTTTATACCTCTGCCACCCTAGCTATTAGGGCTACTAATTGGCTTTTTCATATGCTGAAGTACGAACAGCACACCTTTGAGGCTATTAAGTCTAAGACCAAATGTACCTCTTTTGGCAGAGAGCAAAGACATGCAGGATTTGTTGAATTCAGCCACTCTGATCAATAAGCATTCTTTGCATTGTGGTTTTGACATCCTTGAAGCCTCCAGTAGGGCTACGGCTATTGGATCTGTTATTAGAAGGAATGCTTGGCTTAGAGAACAGCCTCTTCCAGTACCTGTCAAGGCTAAGCTTTTGGATATACCTTTGCATAAAGACAATCTTTTTGGCAGCAGAGCTGAGGAGGTGCTTAAGAAGATGGGAGGATAAGGCCAAGTCCATGCAAACTGTTAAGGATTTTCTGCAAGTTCAGCCTCCTCGCTTTAGCAGGAGTTTCCCTTCCAAGAGTTGGACCTTTCCTGATACCAGCAGACAGAACCATTCCAGGACTAAGGGTTACAAATCTTCTAGGGGACAGACAACTACCCCTTAAAGGTCTTGGCAGTGGCAAGCTTTCACTTCTAAGGTGGGAAGCTCTAGCCTGCATCTCAATCAAAGCACTCTCAATGACCTTTTACAACTTCTGCCTGTTCTTGCTTGCCTGGAGAGTTCTTTAGGGGGAAGGTTGGCCCTGTTTTCAGATGTCTGGGCCTCTATCATAAACGGCAAATGAGTGCTCAGAACGGTGTCCCTGGGGCACAAGTTTTCTTTCCACACCTTTCCAGCTCCCAAGGGATTCCCAGACGTTCCTCCAAACCAAAAGGCAGAAGTAGAAAAACTAATTTTTTCTTTGTTTCATCTGGGAGCAATAGAATCAGTTCCTGCTCAGCAGGTAGGCCAGGGGTTTTATTCCAGGCTTTTCGTAGTTACAAAAAAAGAAGGTGCCTGGCATCTTATCCTAGATCTTTCCATTCTGAACTCATTTCTATTAATTCCAAAGTTCAAAATGCTCACTCTGCATCAGTTGCTACCAATGCTAGAAAAGGATTCCTGGCTGGTAACCTTGGATCTCAAAGAGGCTTATTAGCACATTCCTATCAGGGAAAGTTGCAGGCAGCATCTTTGTTTCAGAGTGGGCAAGCAAAATTATCAATTCTCTGCGCTGCCCTTTGGCTTATCTACTGTGCCAGAGTATTCACGAAGTGCCTTGCCCCAGTCATTCCTTTTTGCAGGCAGAAGAAAATTTAGATTTACCCATACTTGGATGATTGTCTGATTCAAGCAAGTTCTCCGGAGCAGTTATTAAAGGATCTGGAATTCGTAAAGACTCTTCTCTCTTCCCTGGGTTACACTCTCAATGAGGAAAAATCAAAAATGGTACCATCCAAGGAGATAACATTCCTGGGAGCGAGTCTGAACACAGCCGCCCAGATGATACATCTCACCCAGGAGAAGCAGACAACTCTTTCAGTTTACTTCAAGGACTTGGCAAGCCTGTCCCAGCTCCCTGCAAGTAAATACCTGCAAGCTCAGGGATTCATGGCATCTTGTATTCTTATGATTCCATATGCAAGACTGCATATGAGGAAATTGCAACGGTACCTTAAGAACATTTGGTGTCAACACACTCAGGACCTGGATATGATGATCCCTCTGCTTCCATCTCTGCAGACTGAATTCCTATGGTGGGCAACAGCCTGTCTACAAAACAAGGGCATGCCCTTTCAGACACCTCCTGCCACTGAAGTTCTGACTACAGACACATTGGACTATGCCTGGAGAGCACACCTGGATGGCAGATGCATACAGGGATGGTGGAACGCCCAGTAGATGCACCTGCACATAAATCTAAAAGAGTTGATTGCAGTTCAACAAGCCTTACTAGCCTTCAAGCACCTTCTTTCTCCAGGGACCTTACTTGTCAAAACAGACAATACCACAGTCATGTGGTACATCAACAAGCAGGGGAGGGACTCACTCTTACCCCCTGTGCAGACAAAGCATGAATCTTTGGTCCATGGCAGCATCCCTGGACCTGCATCTCCTAGCTCAGTTCCTTCCAGGAAGGCTCAATGTTTTGGCAGACCAGTTGAGCAGGCGAACCCTGGATCCTCACGAGTGGCAGCTGAACAGGGCAGTTTTCTACAGCATCAGTCAACGTTGGGGCACACCTCAGATGGATCTTTTCTCCTCTCCATACAATCACCTTCTGCCTCTCTTTTGCACCAGACAGCATCACAGCAGGGCTTGGACAGTGGATGCTCTGTCCTTCCCTTGGACCTTGCTATCAGTTTATGCCTTCCCTCCTCTTCCTCTTCTACCCAGAGTGTTGTTGAAGATCAGGGATGAACAACCAAGAACTATTCTCATAGCTCCGGACTGGCCCAGACAGCATTGGTTTCCGCTGCTCCGCAGTCTCTCCCAATTCCCTCCTTGGCATTTTCCTCTGAAGCCAAATCTTTTGGTTCAGGAAGGGGGACTTATTCTGCATCCTCATCTTCAATCCCTTCACTTGGCAGCATGGCTCGTTAGTGTGACTCCTTCCTTATCTTCTTCCCTTTCCCAGCAGGTGGTTGATGTGCTGAGGGAGGCCAAGAGGCCTAGCACTAGGAAGTCCTATGCTGGCAAATAGGAAAGGTTTTCTCATTGGAGGCAGGCTAGAGGAGATTCTTCTTCTCAGCCTACCCTTCCTTTGATCTTGGAATACCTGGCTGAATTGCTTCAGGGTGGTGGTCTTTCCTTTTCCTCTCTCAAGTTCCATGCTTCAGCCATTTCTGCTCATTGTTCTTTTTAACAGCCCATTTTCTCTCATCCCTTGCTGAAGATGCGTCTCAGAGGTGCTTGTAATTTAAAACCTCCTAGAAGGGCACCTACTCCAGCTTGGGATCTTAATTTTGTTCTAGAGAAACTCACTCGTCCTCCTTTTTGAGCCAGCTGCCTCTGTAGATTTAAAATTTCTCTCTTGGAAGACTGCTTTCCTCTTGTCTATAAATTCGGCAAGGAGGGTTTAGGAACTGTAGGCTTTGATGACTATGGAGCCTTTTATTATTTTCCATCCAGACAGGGTCTCTTTGAGAACCAACCCTCCTTTATGCCTAAGGTGGTTTCTAGTTTGACTCTTAATCAGTCCATACACCTTCCTACCTTCTTTCCTAATCCTCGAAATAAAGGTGAAAGGATCCTGCATTCTCTTGATGTGCACTGACAGCTCAGGTTTTACCTGGACAGGACTAAGGACCTTCGGAAATCAGCTCAGTTATTGGTCAGTTTTGCCCCTGGAGCTCAGGGCAAGGCTATTTCTAAGCAAACCATTTCCAAGTGGATTGCACATTGAATCAACTTTTGTTATTCTTTTCATAGCAAGGTTCCTCCTCAAGGGGTTAGGACCCACTCAACTAGAGCAGCTTCCATTTCTGCAGCCTTTTTAAGGGGTGTCCCTACTAAAGATATTTTAGAGGCTGCCACTAGGTCTTCAGTTCACACTTTCACAAAACATTATAATTTGCCTCTGTTTTCCAGAGCCAGGGCAGGGTTTGCCACTGCTGTGTTCCAGAGCATTATCTCCAACCCTTGATTCTGTTGGTTCCTCCTCCCTTCTCACTGGGCTTTGGTAATCAACCCATCTGTTAGGACTGGAACAGTGAAACATGATGAACATAGTACAGTTGTGTACACTTACCATAAATGTAGATGTTCGAGTGTATTCACTGTTGCAGTCCTGGATGTTCTTCGTGTTTCACTGTTGCAGTCATTACATTTGGGTAATCTGCTGGCAGGTTGCCCTCAGTCGGCCTGAATAACAAAGTCTTGGGTCCTGAGTCAGTTGCTGTCTCCTCTTCCATGACGTCAAGGGTATAAAACATGCATCCGACACTAATTTAATCAGTCTTTCTTGCCGTGCGGTGCTCGAAGCAGAAGCAGTTTGCAAGTGCCGGTCAGCTGACTCCTGAAATTGTCGTATTCGAGTTTCAGAATCGAAGTTTTCAAACTAAAGCTAAGTACCCCATTGGGGAAACTTTTTCTTACTCCTTACCGATGTCAGTAAAAGTTAATAATTGCATTAATTGTGGGAAGCAAATACCTCATAAGGATTTTCATTTGTACTGTATTCCTTGCCTAGGTCCTGATCACAACGTGCCTTGCTGTCAGTTTTGTGCTAAATTTAACCAACCCACTATTAAGTGTCGGTATATTTTTGCTTCTAAATATTTTGGTTCAAGATTTAACTACCCTGAAATGTCGTCGGTTAGCAATCCGACTACCGGAGTTCATACAAAACGCAAGGATAAAGACAGAGACAGACCGTCGAGGTCCAAAACCGACGACAAAGCTTCTCCTAAGCCAGTCGCCGGTACTCACTGAGGCGCTTTTGCAGCCCCTGATACCCACTACTTTTGAGTCACAGGCCTCTACCGGGAACCATTCGGAGTCCGGTATGCTGCGTGATTCACAAAGTATTGAACCCACAGATGTCTCTCCCTTGGATGGGTCTGGAGCTGCTGAGCAGGCACCAGCTTCTGAGGGTGTTTTCAGGCCTCAGCATTTTTACATTAAACCGACGCCAGCAGCAAAAACAAGGTCAAAAACAACTTCTGTGTCTAAAAATCCGACACATGAGCCACATGCTCAGGCCCCATCCCTAAAAAACAGATGATCAAAATGGCTGAGGATTTAATTACCTTGATCAGGAGTTCCCAACCCCCACCCCCTTGCTAAGAGGCCTAGGTAAGGCACTGCTCATGAATCTTCAGATCAGGCTTCCATTTCTTCTGATTCCTCTTCTGATCAGGAATTTTCTATTTTACCCTATGAGGATTCTGATGCAGAGGAATCCATCCCATCTGCATCTCCTCCTGAGGATTACTCTTTTGGAGAGACTTTGCATACTTTAAGGGAACTTTTTCACTGGGAGAGTCAGGACTTCTCTGAATAAAAAAAGAGGCTTAGGGATTTCCTCCTTCTTCCTCAGCATAGGCCTTTGGCAATACCTCCTGTATTAGACATTGTTGATGTGTTTTCGGAATTGAGCATGGCTCCTGATTCCCTGCCTCCGACTCCTAGTAAGCCAGACAGATATTACAGGGTTCCTGACTCCCACAAATTTCTTTTCAAAAATCCTGCTGCTGATCCTGAGACTATTTCTCAGGGTCCCAAGGGTGTTAAGGCTTCTACAGCCAAAAATCCTACCCCTTCTGATAGAGATCCCAGGGCACTGGATAGATGGGGTAAGAAAGTTTATATGTCTGCAACCTTGGCAGTCAGGGCTTTAAACTGCCAGTTTCATATGCTTAAATATCAACAGCATGTTATGGGCTTACTGAAACAGAAAATGATGTTGATTTCTGATTGTGTGGAAAATAGAGTTTCAGGATTTATTGCATTCAGCAGAACAGGTTGTAAAGCATACTTTGCAATGTGGTTTTGATTCCTTGGAGGCCTCTTGTAGGGCTGCTGTTACTGGATCTGTGATTAGAAGGCATGCCTGGCTCAAGGAGCAAAATCTGTCTGATCATGTTAAAGCTAAATTGTTGGATGCCCCTTTGCAGCATGATACTCTGTTTGGTAATAAGGCAGAAGAGGTTTTAAAGAAAATGGAAGACAAAGCTAAATCTATGCAAACTGTAAAAGATTTCTTGCAAGTGCAGCCACCCAGGTTCAGTAGGCACTGGCCTACTAAAAATTGGTCCTTTCCTGTGTCCAACAGAGCCACTCAGGGCAAACCCAGGCACTCAAAAAGCTCCAGATATCACTCACAGGGTTCTTACAGGTCAAAGCAATGGGGTGTCTCCACCTCTAAATCTGGAAGAAACAAAGCACAACCTTACAGTAAGCAGTCTCAATGACTTTACACTACCATCTCCAAGCACTTATCTTTTGACAGCCCCCTTGGGGGGAAAACTAGCACTTCATGCTCAAAATTGGCAGTTAATTACAAAGGGCAAGTGAGTATTAAACATAGTATCCCAGGGGTACAGATTTCATTTCCATACTTTGCCAATTCCATATGGATGGCCGGATCTGCCACAAAACCAGTGGGCAGAGGCCCAGAAACAAGTCCTGTCCCTCGTGGATATGGGGGCTATTCAACCAGTACCAGAACAGGAAAAAGGACAAGGATTTTATTCAAGACTTTTCCTGGTACCCAGAAAAGACGATGCATGGTGTCCAATACTGGACTTATCGATTCTGAACACATACCTGGACATTCCAAAATTCAAAATGCTGACTTTACAACAGCTACTGCCTATGCTAGGCAAGAATGCTTGGTTAGTAACTCTAGACTTAAGAGGCATACCTGCATATCCCAATAAGGGAACCATGCGGAAGATACCTCCGCTTCAAAGCAGGTTTTTTGCATTACCAATTCTCTGCACTGCCCTTTGGCTCATCTACTGCGCTCAGGGTCTTTACAAAGTGCCTGGCACAGTAATTGCATTCTGCAGACAAAGAAACATCCAAATTTATCCTTATCTGGACGATTGTCTCATTCGGGCAGAGGACAAGGACACTCTTCTTCAATGTCTGGCGTTTGTAAAAAGACTTCTAGCATGCCTAGGGTACACCATAAACGAAAAGAAATCACAACTGGTACCCTCTCAAATAATTACATTCCTGGGTGCAAGCTTGAATACAACTGCCCAGGTGGCTTACCTCACGCCAGACGAACAAAGACAGTTGACAACATACTTCAAACAAATGGCAACAAAAACCCAGTTATCTGCAAGACAAATTCTGCAGGCTTTAGGGTTCATGGCATCCTGCATTCTACTAATTCCATACGCGAGACTGCATATGAGGAAACTTCAATGGTACCTAAAAAGTTTATAGAGCCAACATTGTCACAGCCTGGAAACAATGATTCCTCTTATTCCCTGCCTACAACAGGAGTTTCTTTGGTGGGCAGAGACATGTCACCAAAACAAGGGACTGTCATTCACTCTACCCCTGCCACCCAAACCCTAACTACAGATGCATCAGACTATGCTTGGGGGGCCCACCTGATGGGGAGATGCATTCAGGGCAAATGGAGCCCAAATCAAATGCATCTGCATATCAACCAGAAAGAAATGCTAGCTGTTCAAAATGCTCTGACAGCCTTCAAGGACTTACTTCATCCAGGACAACTACTGATAAAGATGGACAAACACCACAGTTATGTGGTACATAAACAAGCGGGGGGGGGGTACACATTCCTACCCTTTTGCAGACTAGCCATGGCCTTGTGGAACACAGCCTTGACTTACCAAATACATCTTCAAGCATAATTCCTGCCAGGAAAGCAAAATACTCTGGCAGACGACCTAAGCAGAAATGTTATGGACCCGCACGAATGGAAACTGGATCCACAAATCTTCATCATGTTAACACAGAAACGGGGGAGCCCAGACATAGATCTGTTTGCCTCTCCCCAAAACTATCAGTTGGACAAATTCTGCTCAAGAACACATCACAAAAAATCATGGAAAGTGGATGCTCTATCCTTCAGCTGGAAAAACCTATCGGTCTGTGCCTTTCCCCCTCTGCCTCTACTGTCCAAGGTCTTACTAAATGTCAGACAGGAAAACCAAAAATTATCCTAATTGCTCTGGACTGGCCTCACCAGCAGTGGTACCTACTTCTAAGGAATATGTCACACCTTCCTCCGTGGTACTTGCCTCAAACACCTCATCTACTCTCTCAATAGAACTATCAAATTCTGCACACTCGGCTCCAAACTCTGAATCTTGCAACATGGCTAATTAACTAATTATTCAAACCACATCTCTCAGTAAACCTGTGATGGATGTCATTTTGGAAGCCAGAAGGCCTAGTACTAGAAAATCTTATGCTGATAAATGGAAGAGATTCTGTGCTTGGAACCAAGCACAAGGAATAGACACAGCAAAGCCCAATATTCCTCATATTTTACAATACTTAACTGAGGTGCTTGACAAGGGCCTGTCTTTTTCTTCAATAAAAATCCATGGCTCTGCCATCTCGGCTCATTGCAACACAGAGCCTCCTCTCTTTTCTCATCCACTGCTTAAACAGTATCTCAGAGGGGCCAGAAATTTAAGGCCTCCCAGGAGAACACCAGCTCCTGCATGGGACCTCAATTTTGTGCTGGAAAAACTCACCCTGCCTCCTTTTGAACCAGCAGCTACTGTGGATATAAAATTTCTATCTTGGAAGACCGCTTTTCTTTTGGCAGTTACTTCAGCAAGAAGGGTTTCCGAACTACAGGCTCTCATGCCAGTGGAGCCTTTCATTATATTTTACCCGGACAGGTTGGCCCTCAGGACGAATCCTTCCTTTATGCCTAAGGTGGTATCCAGTGTGGCCCTTAACCAGACCATTCACCTGCCAACTTTTTTCCCAAATCCGCAGAACAATGGGGAGCAGATTCTGCATTTATTGGATGTACACAGACAACTAAGATTCTACTTAAGCAGGACAAAATCTCTAAGAAAGTCTGAGCAACTACTGGTAGCATTTGCTGCAGGATCAGAGGGGAAGGCTATATCAAAGCAGACTATTTCTAAGTGGATACGCCACTCCATTTGTTTCTGCTATTTGCACCATGGTAAACCTGTGCCCAAGGGGATCAGATCCCATTCCACCAGGGCTGCCTCTACTTCAGCAGCTTTTCTCAGAGGGGTCCCAAACAAAGACATTCCTAGAAGCTGCTACTTGGAGCTCTGTAAATACGTTCACAAAGCATTATCATTTACCTCCCTTCTCTAAATCCAGGGCAGGCTTTGCCACTGCAGTCCTGCAGGGCCTTATAGCTGCTCCTAATGCTGTTTAGTTCCATCCTCCCATCCATAGCTTTGGGATTCTACCCAAATGTAATGACTGCAACAGTGAAACACGAAGAACATAGTACAGTTGTGTACACTTACCATAAATGTAGATGTTCGAGTGTATTCACTGTTGCAGTCTGGGTTACCCACCCACCATCCCCCATTCTGTACCTTTTCTTTCCTTCACTATACTCAAAAGCCTTTGTGGTGTATTTGCTTTTAGTTGAAGGTAACTTTTATGTTTCTAAGGTGCATTTATATATTTACAGTTTATTTATATATATTTCTGCTCCCCATTTGGGGGACACCTGTCATCTGGGGCAAGAAAAATGGATTAAAATGGCGTTGGATGCATGTTTTATACCCGTGATGACCTGACGTCATGGAAGAGGAGACAGCAACCGACGCAGGACCCAAGACTTAATTATTCAGGCCGACTGAAGGCAACCTGCCAGCAGATTACCCAAATGGTAATGACTGCAACAGTGAATACACTCGAACATCTACATTTATGGTAAGTGTACACAACTGTACTTTTCCCTCCCTTCTTCCCCCCCTTTTTGGTCCCAAATATTCTTTTTTCCTGAGGTACTGGCTGAATTGGATATTATGTGTCAAATTGGCATTTGGCTTAACCTTTTTTCTGGGGGCTTCTGACTGTTTTGGCAAGAAAGACTGAGGAAGTGACATCGGCTGCCTCCTTTTGTATCGGACGCCCTGACGTCCTTTGCAACCGACAGCAACTGACATAATTTTTACTTACCTTTGGTATTCTGGCCGACTGAGGGCTACTGGGAGCCGGTTAACCCATCTTTTAGGACTGCAACAGTGAATACACTCTTAACATCTACATTTATAGTAAGTGTACACAACTGTACTTTCTCTGCACTTCCCTTTGGCTTGACTACTGCGCCCAGGGTATTCACAAAATGCCTAGCTCCAGCCATTGCATATTGCAGGCAGAGAATGATTCAAATTTACCCATACTTGCACAATTGCCTGCTTCAGGCGGACAGTAAGGAATTGCTACTACAACAGCTGACAGTTGTAAAGGGACTTCTAACTTCACTGGAGTACACCATAAACGAAAAGAAATCACATCTGGTACCCAGCCAACAGATTGTATTCCTGGGAGCAAGCTTGAACACAACTTCCCAGATGACATTCTTCACTCCAGAAAAACAAATTTATTTGACAAACTACTTCAATCTACTGGCCACCAAAACCCAGCTATCGCCAAGAAAAATACTGCAAGCCCTAGAGTTCATGGCCTCCTGCAGTCTACTAATTCCAGATGCAAGACTGCATATGAGGAAACTTCAGTGGTACTTAAAAAGTCTCTGATGTCAACATTCTCAGGACCTGGAAACAATGATTGCTCTCATTCCTTGCCTAAAGTCAGAGTTCCTTTGGTGGGTAGAGGCCTGCTACCACAACAAAGGACTCCTTTTCATTCAACCCCCTGCTGCCCAAACCCTAATAACAGATGCATCAGACTATGCATGGGGGGGGGGGGGGGGGCTCACATGGCAGGACAATGCATTCAAGGCAGTGGAGCCCAAAGCAACTGTACCTGCATATCAATCAAAAAAAATGTTAGCTGTACAGAATGCTCTGATAGCCTTCAAATGCATCATTCTTCCAAGGAAACTATTGATAAAGACAGACAACACCACATTTATATGGTACATAAACAAGCAGGGAGGAACCCATTCCTACCCACTTTGTAGGTTAGCCATGGCTCTGTGGAACACAGCCTTAAGCAGTCAGGTGCACCTGCAAGCTCAATTCCTGGCAGGCAAATGACTTAAGCAGAAATCTAATGGACCGACACGAGTGGAAACTGGAACCCAGATCATTCAAGCTTCTGATCCACAGGTGGGGGGCACCAAAGGAAGACCTCTTTGCTTCCCTACAGAATTATCAATTGAGCAAATATTGAACTCACAGCCAAGCATGGAAAGTGGACGCGCTGTCCTTCACATGGGAAAATCTCTCATTCTATGCCTTTCCCCCTCCTCTCGAAGGTTCTACTAAAGACAGGACAAGCCAAGGGCAATCCAGATTGCACCAGACTGGCCACTCCAGCACTGGTACTTACTTTTGCGCAGTCTGACAGTACTGCTCAGACCCCCTCCCTGCTGTCCCAGCCGGAGGGCCAGACTTTGCATCCTCCGCTACAAACCCTGAACCTAGCAGTCTGCTCATCCCCTGAACTCAGCACCAGCAACCCTCAGTAAACAGGTGCTGGATGTCATCCTTGAGGCAAGGAGGCCTAGTACTAGAAAATCCTATTCAGAAAAGTGATAAAGATACTGTTCTTGGAGACTGGGAATGGACACAACCGTGCCCAGCTTACCTAATATACTAGATTACTTAACAGAAATGGTCCACAAAGGCCTATCTTTCTCTTCAATTAAGTTTCATGCCTCTGCCATCTCAGCTCATTATAATACTGAACCATCCCTCTTCTCTCATCCTTTGGTCAAACAGTTCCTGAGAGGAGCCAAAAATGTAAGATCCCCCAGGAGAGCTCCCACTCCAGCCTGGGACCTTAACTTTTTAGTGGAAAACTCACGCTTCCAGCCTTTGAACCTGCTGCTTCAGCAGAGTTAAAATTCCTCTCCTGGAAAACGGCTTTACTTCTAGCCATCACTTCAGCAAGAAGAGTGTCTGAATTGTAGGCCCTAACGGCCGTGGAACCCTTCATCATCTTCTATGTGGACAGGGTTTCCCTCAGGACTAACCCATCATTTATGCCCAAGGTGGTATCTAGTGTGGCGTTAAACCAATCCATTCATTTGCCAACTTTTTTTCCCTAATCCTCAGAATAAAGGGGAAAGGATCCTGCACTCCCTGGACGTGCTCAGGCAACTTAGGTTCTATCTGGACAGGACTAAACCTTTTAGAAAATCTGACCAGCTGCTAGTGAGCTTTGCTACAGGAACAGAGGGCAAGGCCATTTCAAAGCAAACCATTTCTAAATGGATAGCACACTGCATCCATTTCTGCTACAAACACCATGGGAAAGCTACCCCACAGGGGATCAGAACACATTCCACTAGGGCTACATCAACCTCTACAGCATTTCTCAGGGGAGTCCCCACCAGGGACATCCTGGAAGCTGCAACCTAGAGTTCTATACACACCTTCACCAAACATTACTACTTACCTATCTTTTCTAAATCCAGAGCTGGATTTGCCACAGCAGTCTTACAGGGCCTGCTTGCCAGCCCTAATGCGTCTTGACTGCCTCCACCCATTCTCAGCTTTGGGAATCAACCCAAATGTGATGACTGCAACAGTGAAACACGAAGAACATAGTACAGTTGTGTACAGTTACCATAAATGTAGATGTTCGAATGTATTCACTGTTGCAGTCCTGGTTACCCTCCCTCCAGCCCCCTGACTTCTCTGTACTTCTACCTATTCTTTTTTGTTTGGCGATGTCTTATAACATTGGTATTTACTTTCTACTGGGCGTGTTCCACACCATGTAATTGCTTCCTATTGTGGGGGGCTCCTGACATCTGGAGCAAGAAAAACTGATGTAATGGCGTCGGCTGCATGTTTTATACCCCTGACGACCTGACGTCATGGAAGAAGAGACAGCATCCGACGCAGAAATCCCAAGACTCTGGTATTCAGGCCGACTGAGGGCTACCTGCAGGCAGATAACCCAAATGTGATGACTGCAACAGTGAATACATTTGAACATCTACATTTATGGTAAGTGTACACAACTGTACTTTTCCCCTCTTTCAAATACATCAGGGTCACACACAACCCTAGCTTAAATGTAGCAGTACACATTACAAACTTAATGATAAAATGAATACCACCCCGTCATCACCAAGGGAAGAAACTCTATTAAAAAAGTCCTTCAGTCTTTTTTGGAATACTCCTTACCTTACTTACTCATGCCTTAGCAAGATAACATCTCAAAGACCTCCAGACTTTTTCATTTAAAATATGCAGATTCTTATCACTTAAAACTGAATTTCAGTGTATCACACTCCAGCAAAATTACTAGCTCCCTATTAAATAACAGGTTGATTGTGTTCTTTTCCTTGTGCATGCATCCATTTACATTTTCTTCATATTGATCACTGCTGCGGTAGCCTTAGCAATATGGGTTATATCCTGCCAAAGGATATAGCAGATGGCCAGTTTCCAAAGCTCCAGGGCACCTTCCACAGACAAAAACTGTCAAGCAGCTCAAGCTGAGCTGACTAAAAGACAAGTTTGGGTGGGAAACCCTTCTCCGCTTTACTGCCACTGATGAATACACTCCTCTGAGGCTTGTGCGAATTAACGGTCAGCTTCTCCGTTTCTTAGGTAGGCAGATAAATTCCCTTTTGGGAAAAAAAATAAATTTTTCTTATTTTTTACTGATACTTTCCTGTGTGGGACAAATATTTTAAAGCTGGGAGTGTTCTGTTTTAACAGATTGTCTAGAGAATGTAATGTATTTTTAAATGGAGCACTCATTTCTGTCAGTTTAAAAGTAGTGTTAACTAACTGATAAAATATTTACTGTGGACAAATTTTTATTTTTTTTCCATTGTGAGGTGCCATAGTGTTTGAAAGTGGTATGTTCTGTAGTCCTGTCTCGCCTTCATTCTTACATATGGGTTCGGAGCCGATCCTCGGCTCCGACTCGGCCTATTACAAAGCTCAAAGTCTCTTAATTGGCTCATGGCAAGGTAGGTATCCCATAGTGCACTAGTACAATCCCCAGATCTCATTTGCCACATCTATAAGTTCAGAAGTGCTTCTTGCTTGGCCGTGGCTAAGCTCAAACTTTTTCTCATTATTATCACTTTACCGATTCATTAGCTTGTTATCTTATTATTAGATAATGTTTAGTAGTGTTGGAAGTGTTTAGAAGTGTTTTTTCTCTTTAATTAGTTAGTTTGTTGAGAGCTTTTTGGCCGTTGGCCCTTGTTGTTCTCTGTTGGTATCCTGTGTTCTAATTTTTGTTAACGTTGATATTTCATAGGTCCACATTTAGTTAGAACCTTGTTCTTTTGCTAGTCTTGTTGCAGGTTTTTTCTCTGTGGGTCCCTGTTTATGTTAGGGCCTTTGTTTTCTACTTTTAGAAATTCAAAGCTTGCATGCAGTGTAGTTTGTTCGATACATTGCCCGCTACTAAGTTTCTGGCCTTTCTACTACTTAGCCTATCTAGTTAGGTCCATTTAAGTTAAAGGACCTAGTCCTCTGCTATTTTTCATATTTTCCCCAGGGCTAGGCCCGTTTAAGTTAGAGGACCTAGTCCGCGTTGTGCTTGTTGTGTACCTGTTTTATTATATAGCTGTTCAACATGTCTAAAGACCACAAACCTTCGGGTTTCAAAAAATGCTTAAAGTGCTCTCAGAAGATGTCAGTTACGGATGGCCTCCCACAAAGACATTCTCCTACAACAAAAATGCCTTCTAAGTGCTAAGTCAAACTAATTCACCTATAGAAGTGGTTCCTTCCGCTAAACTACTTGGTATTACTATTGACGAAAATCTCAAGTTTGATATCCATATTCAACAAAATATTAAGAAAACCCACCAAAAGCTAGGTATGCTGTATAGGAACAATCGCTTTCTCTCTTATACTACTAGGAATACTCTAGCCACCACTTACCTACTGCCTTCCTTATTATATGGAGCCCCCCTGCTAACTAACCTATCCTCCTCTATTTCCTCCAAACTAGAAAACTGCTATAATAAAATCTCAAAATTTACTACCAAATCTAAACCTTCTACCCATCACTGCCTTTCCCTATGATCCCTAAAGTGGCTTGAACTCCCAAACTACTTAGACTTCCTCCAACTCACCACTGCACACAGACTTGTGTATCACCCAACTAAGTGTCCAGTGCTAACTAATATCCTCCCCCATTACACCCCCAATAGAACTCTCAGATCCGAGCATCAGAACCTAATTGCTGTCCCCAAACCCAAAAGTACATCAGGCCAACTTCTCGCTGTCTGTCTAGGCAAAAAATGGAATTCCCTTCCTCCCTCTCTAAGAACCATCCCAAACTTAGAAAACTTCAAAACTCAGCTTACCAACCACCTGGCCACAAAATGGAAATGCAATTGCCACCATCCAACCTAATCTTCCTTAGTCCATTCCTCTGGGGGGTTTTCCCACTCAGGTTCCTAAGCCCTCAACAACTCCTCTTCAGCCATGCTCCTGGGGGTTTTCCCCCTCAGGTTCCTAAGACCTCAACAGCTCTCTTTCTGCTATGCTCCCACAAGCATTTTCTAAGCTCTCCTTCTCCATTAGCTATCAATAACTATCAGTACAATAACAGTAGCTATCAATAACCTCAATAACTCTAATTCAGCTATGCTCCCACGAGCATTTTCTTTGCTCTCCTTTCTCTATTTGCTTATTTCATATGATTCAACAATGTAAATAATGTATATAGCTTTCCATTACTAATTTCTTTTCTGAAATTGTGCATGTATCCTCATTTTACTTAAAAGTATGTATGTAAAACATCTTCTCACCTAATATCTGAGTGTGCACACTAAACAAAATGTATAAACAATAAGTCCACACTCACTGCTTTTCTGCTCATTATGCATATTTTTAAGGAACTTGCTTGTAACTGTTTCCATATTATGTAAGACTGACATCCGTGTATTTCTGTACCTAATCTGTATTTTGTATCTTGGAGCTTTTCTCCCCGGGCCTCCACTGAAAATGGGTCACTCTGACCCAGTGGACTTTCCCAGTAATCAAACTGGAAATAAATAATTGTGTATATTGTCTCAGAGACATTCCTTTAGCTCCAGAGTTCTCCATGAGCGGAAGAACAAGTTAATTTTGAAAGGTCTCCTCAAGTCTTCCTTCGAGGAAGACATTGCGAGTTCTTCTTCATCTAAGTCACATTCATCAAAAAAAGAGAAGGTCAAGTCGGCCAAGAGGCATTCTCCGGCGCCGACTAGTGTATCAGAACATCCTCAGAAATTATCAAAACTTAGTAATCCAAAGCACCACCAGGAATGAAAGGACACCACGAAAGGATCAAAAGTTTATTCCAAGTAGTTTAGCGCTTTCTTCCCTATTCAAGGGACTTCAGAACAATGAACCAAAATCGCCCAGCCCTATATATACCCCACCCCAATTAAACAATTAAAAACAAGTTTCATCAAATCATTTTACAAAAACTTTTTAAATATAGTTAAAAACATTTCTTTAAATACCCATCAACCAAATTACAAAAATACAAAAAATACAAATATTACAAAAAATACAAAAATGTGAATCATGTATATGTTTTAACCTAAAGTATTACTCAATTTTAAAATACTAGAAATGCTCATTAATACCTGGAAACTGTGAGGCACTCAAATATATTTGCCACCTCAATTTCATGATATCTAAATGCACATCCAAGAATTTTCCTTCAGTGTCTTTTATTAACTGCTGAATCACTAGGAATTTAAACTTGTGCCCCTCCATTTTCCTGCATGTGCCTGTATACGACACTGGCCATTCTATTGCTCTTAATGTCACCCAAATGTTCACCCATTCTGGTCTTCAGTTTTCTACATCTTTCCTACATAAAATGTAGGACAATCCTGACACTTTGCTAAATGTACCACATTGTTACTATTACTGTTAAAATGGCCTCTGATGTAAATCACTCTATCATTCAACTTAAATGATTCTCCAATCTCAAGTATAAATAGACAATATGTACATGAATTACATTTAAAGTTCCCTATTTTCCTATTGCATGTCTCTTGTTCCTTCCTCCCTTCTAATATATTCTTAAGGGACCTGTCTTTCCTATAAAACAATGTGGGTGCCATCCCCACTGCTTGTGCAATGTTTGCATCATACTGCAAAATTTCCCAATTGTTTTTAATGGTATTAGAAATGAAATCGACTTCTCCATTATAGGTGATAGCCAAACATGAACTAGTAGTCACTTTGTTCCTCAATCTTGAACCACCAAAAGGTTCACCGCTCGTCCTTCCCAAAATGGATTTATACACACCACTATCACGTTTGTTTTTAACTTCCGCACTAATACCTCATAACAAATCTTTTGGATACCCCCTCTGTCTGAACATTTGCAAAAAGAATTCCATTTCACTTAAGAAATCTTAATATTGACTGACCATTCTGGCCGCCTGCACCAGTTGACCCTTGACAACAGATCTCTTTTGGTGATGCGGGTGCCAGCTGTTGTAATCCAGGTAAGAATTAGAAAATGTTGGTTTTGTATATGTCTTGGTTATAAAATTTTATTTTCCATATCCACTTGCAAATCTACATCCAAATAGGTAATTTTTTACCCTGTTGTACTCGAGTAAATTTCAAAAAATGTGCTGACTGGTTAATGAATAACAAAAACTCCTTTAACCTGGCCTCAGTTCCCTTCCATAGTAGGAAGAGATCATCCAAAAACCTGGCATAATGCACTATAGCTGGTGTAAAATAACTTTTCATTAAAAATTCTTGTTCCCAGAAGGACATTACTAAATTGGCAAAAAATGGGGACGCAAGCCGCCCCCATTGCCACTCCTTTAACCTGTTTATAGTATTGTCCTTCAAAATGAATGTAGTTACTCCAGTACTACTTCCATCAAAGTGACAAACTTGTTCACTTTGTCCTGACCAAAAATGCTCGTTTTATTGACCTGTTGCTCTAACCAGGCCAACCCCCTCCTCATGGGGTATTACTGAGAAAAGTTTACATACATCGATAGTAACCATAATTAAATCAGATGTCACCTCTATACCATTTAACTTGTCCAAAAATTGCCAGGAGTCTCTACTTATATAATCAAAAACCCTTAGACTTTTTTTTTGCAGATTTCTGTCTAAATATTTACTGATGAAACAAGCGATATATCTCTTACCATCCACAGTAGGCCTAAACTTTGGATTAGTAAGGCCTCTTTGAATTTTTGGAATTCCAAAAATATTAGACACCATAGGAAATTTGTTTTTCATATAATAAAAATATTCTCTTTCATCTATTTGTCCCTGTAGTAACATATCTTCTAGTAACAAATCGATTTTACAATATGTCACATTGATTTCATTAAGGGAGCTTTCTTCGTAAGTCCCATCCAGAAGGAATGCATTAATCCCATTTAAATAATCCCCCTTGTCCATAACTACGAGACCATTACCTTTCTCCGGTTTCATAAACCGGACTGTACTGTCACTAGTTAAAGAAACCAATATCTGTTGTTTTTCATAAGTTAAATTATCAATTGTTCTGTTTTCTCTAGGGTTACCATTCCTGCAAATTTGCCTAATTTCCTTTTCACACATTTTTTCAAACAAACCAGTAAGGTTGTTTAAAGGGGGATTGAAGGTACTTGGTCTTTTTAAATATTGGTTAGGGTCATTTGAGGTGTCTCCACTACTATTGAACCAAACTTTCAAATTCAACTTCTTCGTAAAAAAATTTAAATCCACTAAAGTGTTAATAACATTGCCTCTTCTACAGAAAAAACAAAGAGTTAGAAGGTCACACTGAAAAACAATCAGAAAAAAACTAAATGAAAACTCCAGCCAAGCTAGAACTGTATATTTCAGCCTTCTTGTGACCTCATCAGCATAGCATAAGCAGAGTGTTTGACTAAGCATAAGAAACACAGGGTTGTTATACCCAGCTGATGTCCATTATCATTAGGGTGACTGCAAAATATCCCAACTAACAAATTAAAACAAAGAGTTAGAAGGTCACACTGAAAAAAACAATCAGAAAAAAACTAAATGAAAACTCCAGCCAAGCTAGAACTTCCAATGAGTGACCTCCCAAACCTCCTGTAACAGAGACACATAGGATATATGCAAATGACCCTTATGAACATCAGGTGTTCCAGCTATATGGCGTTTCTGATTGCCCATGACTTTTACATTTGAAGTCGTTTTAATGGACAATTTCAGGCCAATAAAGCCATACCCCACTAGCTATGGATATGCAAATTTTGGCCTTGTTATGACCTCGTCAGCCTGAAATTGTCCATTAAAACAACTTCAAATGTAAAAGTCATGGGCATCCATTAGTCCTGGTTCTGTGTATTGGGGGTCCTCGGTCCTTTTGGTCTCGCTGCCTGCGCTGAAAAATCTCAATAGGAATTCCCAAAAAAAGAAAAAGGTTGAGTTTGTGCCTTCCCTCGGAGCCTCTCTGGGCATCTAACTGCATCCTCCATGTTGGCTCCGGACTGCAGACTATGCTCATCCTGATGTAGATTCACGTTCTGCGTCACTTCTGAACTGTTACAATAATCAAAGCATGATAAGATTTCTACCTCCTCGGCTCCACTGTCCTCGGAAAAAGTCGAGGTTGTCGATGTTGGCTCTGCAGTTTCGAACCCAAGCCTTTCGGAGCAGACTACTGAAAAATTGCATCGGAGCTGGTCCAGAGATCCATTGCTGGTCTCCCCAACCTTAAGAGCTCCAGTTTTACAGAGATCCAGATTGCCTACCCTGTCATCCAGTTCCTCAACGAGCTTGTCAGAGGAAGATGTGGAGAGAGTAGTGCATAGACTCCTGAAGTCATCTGCTTTGCCCAAATTGTTGTTGGCTCTGACCCAGTCAATTCCAGAGCCACCTGAGTCTGTCCTCCCTGTTGTGATTCCTCCTCCGAGCTGAGTCGGGCCTTCGGAGACAGAGTTTTCGGTGCCACTTGTTGTGGAACTCTCGGTTTCAGCTCTCCTTGTGGCTGTCTCGGAGCAGAGTTCTGCTCTGACACCTTCGGCACTGTCCGTGGTGTCTAGGAGCCGAAGCTCACCGGTCGGCCCTGACAGGGACACTTGGACCTGAATCTCTTCTGTTCTGAGTCTCCCTCTTGGCGCGTCTGCTAGGGTGAGCTCGGACCCTACATCTATCTTGGAGCCGGTCGCTCTGGAGCCGCTGACTACCTCTGTTTCTTCGGAACCGGGGCTGTTTCCGAGCTGACGAGATCTGTTTTCAAGGTGATGAGTGTGCTGTCTCACTCATCAGCTCCACACAAGGGTACCGGCGCTCTTCCCCCTCGAGCACCGACCTCTGTCTCAGCACCCACTCTCTCTCTCGACAGCAGAGACCCGCAGCCTCAAGAGCCCCTGGTGGGTGGCACGCAGTCTTCCGAGACCTCCCCAGAGTACCCTTTTGAGGAGCCTCCTCAGAAGTGCACATGCAAGAGGGAACATGTAGACTCCCCGGATGAGTCATTCACTTCAGACAATGACCTCGAGGAGTCACAAGGGTCTCCCGAGTTGTCCTCTGATGATGTCTCCTTTGTAGACATCTTAGAGATCCTTAAGCAGAGAGGTGGCTGGCCCACTGTCACTCCTCCTGATGAGGAGTCAGTGTACCTGAAGGCTTTCAGGACTCAACCTTCAGCGTCTTGGGTGTCTCCACCTTTCGATGAACTCTTAGACCAGGTTAGTCGGAAGGTGTGGGAGACTCCTTAGGCCATGGAGCCAGTTCCCAGAAGACCTAATAAATTTCTGTTTGCCCCAAAAGAGAAAGATTTTTTTGTCCAAGGGGCGTGCCTGTAGATGCCATCGTGGTAGCGGCGGCCACTAAAAAGAAGCTAGCGGAGACTTCATCTGTCCAGCCGCCGAATAAAGAGTCTTGAATGATGGATAGATATGGGAAGTGTATCTTTTGTTTAGCTGCTTTTACTCTCAGATCGCTTAACTATCTCACTTATTCTACTAGGTTTCAAAGAGATCTCCTCAAGGAGTTAGGAGATGCTCTTCAAGGTACATCTACTGAAGGAGTCCCTGAGAAGGTGTCTGCTCAGTTCTCCACCTTAAATTCCATCGGGAACTCCTCCATGAGGCTGATCTCCTATGCAGCAGACAGAGCGAGCAGGGCAGTGGGTTCAGGAGTTTCCCTTAGGCGACACTCCTGGATATGCTTATGTAATTTTGCAGAACCTTTCAACCTTTACCAACGCCCCCTTTGACGGTACACTCACCAGGTGCGAACAAGAAGGGAAAATTCTCTCTGCCATGGGAGTACGTTTTACCGTCCCCTCTAGACCATATCCCAAGGGTCAGAGAGGTGGTATGATATGGTTCAAGAAGTCCCAGAGATTTTTCTCGGATGCACAGGGTGACTCCTCCTTCAGAGGCAGAGGAGGAGGAGCTAATGGTGACATTGCCCTAGAAGCGGAGGGGGGGGGGTCCACAAAACCAGGGAGGCCATGATTCATTTCGAGGCCGTCTCTATCAGAGCTCCTGATGTGGGACCCGGCTGCGCTTCTCTGGAGCCAGTCGGGAGTCGCCTTTCTTTGTATCCAGAAGCCTGGCTAAACATCACCCAAGGCAAATGGGTACAAAGAATAATCACCAGAGGTTACTTCATACCCTTTTCTTTTCCACCCCACACTCCCCAGAAGATCCCGGATGTTCCACCCAATCACAGGGATCAAGCAACTGTAAAAGTGTAAAAGTTGCTTGCAAGGATAGTCATCCAAGCCATCCCTGCAGACCAGATAGGATTCGGAACTTACTCCAGATTCTTTTTAGTGCCAAAACGTACAGGGGACTGGAGGCCAATCTTGGACCTCAGCAAACTAAATGAATCTGTAAAGAAGACCCAAGTTCCGAATGGTGACACTGCAGTCTATACTCCCTCTGTTAGGGAAAGACAATTGGATGTGCTCCATAGACCTCCAAGATGTGTACTACCATATAAAAATGGAGAGAGCATCGAGGAGTCACTTGCGCATCCGGCTGGGAGCCAGTCACTACCAATTTTGTGTTCTGCCCTTTGGTCTCACCACAGCCCCCAAGGTATTCACAAAATGTATGGCAGTAGTGACAGCTCACTTGAGACGTCTAGGATTCCAATTGTTTCAGTACCTGGACGACTGGCTCCTGACCGCCGTCACCAGGCATCTACTCCTGCAAACCAGCGATTCCACCATCCAGCTTTGTTCCCAGCTGGGGATTGCAATAAATTGGGAAACGTCTGCCTTATTGCCCTCTCAATTTGTGACTTTTATAGGTGCAGAAATTGGCACATTCGCCATGTTAGCTCATCTGCCTTTCTGAAAGAATTCAAAATCTCAGACAGAAAATTCTCAGTTTACTTCCTCTACAGAAATTCAACGCAAAGACAGTGCTGAAACTCTTGGGGACCATGGCCTCCACCATAACATTAGTCCCTCTAGCCAGATTACATATCTAAATTCTCCAATGGCTTCTATCTTCCCAGTGGTCTTTTCAGCAACTGCCTCTGTCTCACCAAATCATCAGAAAGAATTCAAAATCTCAGACAAAAAATTCTCAGTTTACTTCCTCTACAGAAAGTCAAGGCAGAGACGGTGCTGAAACTCTTGGGGACCATGGCCTCCACCATAACATTAAGTCCCTCTAGGCAGATTACATATGCAAATTCTCCAATGGCTTCTATCTTCCCAGTGGTCTTTTCAACAACTGCCTTTGTCTCACCATATCATCATAACAGAGTCTTTCAAAAAGGACCTTCGTTGATGGATTCAACCTGACCAGCTGACAACAGGCAACTCCATTCCTTCCTCGTCAAACCGTTGCTTCTGTGACCACGGATGCCTCACAGATAGGGTGGAGGGGGCATTATCTAGGCAGGACTGTCCAAGGCACATGGCAAGATCACGAGGCTCACCTGCATATCAATGTCCTAGAGATGAGAGTAGTGCTTCTAGCATTGCAAGCACTTCACGACTTTCTTCCTCTAGGGACAATAGCAATCCAGTCAGACAGCATGTCAGTGGTATGGTATTTCAACAAGCAAGGAGGAACCAGATCTTACCCCCTTTGTCGAGAGGCCCTCTATGTTTGGAAGTGGGCAATTTCTTCCCAATGCTTTCTAGTGGCAACACATATCCTGGGGACAACCAATGTGATAGCTGACAAGCTCAGCAGGGCAATGTTGATGCCTCACGAGTGGTCTCTGAATCAGGAAATAGTGGAACAGATCTTCCGCAAATGGGGACAGCCTTGCTGCGATCTCTTCGGCAGTCCGATCAACTCCAAATGCAGCAGCTACTTCTCCCTTACCCCCCCCCCCCTCCGGGAGAGTCACCAAGAGATGCACTTGTTCACGATTGGCCCCTGGGACTCCTTTATGCTTTCCCTCCCTTTCCTCTTGTATCCAAAGTGATTCAGAAAGCAAAGTTATTGGGAAGCAAAATGATTCTCATCACTGCTTACTGGCCTCGTCAGATTTGGTTCCTCTTCCTCGGGCCTCATCTATTAGATGATGCATGGACTCTGGACCTAGTGCCAGACCTCTTGACACACGTCAGGCTCCCTTCACCCCTGCCTCCACACCCTCAATTTGACAGCGTGGCTGCTCCAATTCCATCCCTATTCAGGCTTCATGATTTTTCACCTGCTGTGACCCACATCCTTTCGTCTTCGCATAAACCTTCCACTAGGAAGTTGTATACTAGCAAATGGAGAAGGTTTTCTATCTGGGCTAAAGAAAGGAATGTAGGTCCTTACACTGCATCCATCCATATGGTTTTAGAATTTTTGTCTGAACTTTTCCATCAGGGATCTGCTGCTGCCACAATTAGGGTCCAATTGGCAGTGATATCTAATTTTCATTTGGGACAACATGAATCTAACCTGATGTCCCACAGATTGTGTAAAACCTTCCTTAAAGGCAGTACTTTGCTGAGACCTCCCTTTCAGGAACCGGTATCTCCCTGGGATCTAAACTTTGTTCTGCCCAAACTAACTTCACCGCCCTTTGAACCCTCACATTCGTATCTGTTGAAGTTTCTGTCTTGGAAGACCATGTTCCTAGTAGCCATCACATCAGCTAGACGAGTATCAGAGTTACAAGCACTGTCTATTAAGCCTCCTTATTTTATTTTCCACAAAGACAGTTTCCCTTTGTACAAATCCTTCCTTTATCCATAAAGTTTGCTCTCACACTAATTTGAACTAAACCATAGAATTACCTGTGTTTTTCCCTAATCATTCTAATGCAGCAAAATACACATTTCATCAACTGGATGTTCACAGGCAGGTACGGTTCTACCTTCCCAGAACTAAGGAACTCAGAAAGTCAGACCAATTGTTCGTATCCTTTTCTGAATCTAGAATAGGTCTGCCAGTCTCTAAGGTGACCCTGTCTAATTTGATTTCGAGCTGTATTTCCTTCATTTACTCCTCCAGTGGGGGAAAAAAACTACCGTTCAAGATTAAGGCTCATTCTACACGATCCCAGTCTACATTCGCTGCCTTCCAAGCCAGAGTTCCAATTGACAGTATCTGTGCAGCAGTAACTTGGGCTACCCCTCATACCTTTATTACTCATTACAAATTGGACCTGACCTCAAGGGGTAGAGCCTCCTTTGGTTCCATGGTACTAAGGAGTATTTTCTCATGAGCCACCCAAGAATAAGGTGCTAGGGACGCTGTCCCATATGTAAGAATGAAGGTGAGATGGGACTACAGAACATAAAGAAGTTATTTACTCACCATAACATTCCATGTTTGTAGTCCATCTCACCCTTCATTCTTACGAACCCACCTACCTATCCCCATCCTGGAAGGATCTGGAGACAGGATAGTCTTACCTTGGTAGAGTGGAGACCTTTCATTATTGTTGTTCTTTCTGGGTAACCTTAGTTCTGTCTTTCTGTAGTTTAGCAGCAAACAAGATCTGGGGATTGTACTAGTGCACTATGGGATACCTACCTAGCCACGAGACAACTATGAGACTTTGAGCTTTGTAATAGGCCGAGTCGGAGCCAAGGATCAGCTCCGAACCCATATGCAAGAATGAAGGGCGAGATGGACTGCAAACTTGGAACGTTATGGTGAGTACATAACTTCTTTTTTATAGTGTATTTTTTTTTTCTGTTAAAAAAAAGTCACTTTTGTGGACTGGTAGTTTTGGTGGCATAGATGCTTGTTTATCCAAGGATAAAGGCACAATTTTTAGCTTGACCATGGAACAGGTTCTCATTTCCATAGTCTGTCCTTCTTCCAGCCACAAAAAGAAAAATTTTAGCAAACAGCCTTTGCCACCACAGCAGACTATCGGTTTGCCTCAGCTGCAGGTGGATGACTCTGCTGTGGCCATTTGTTGTACTTCAGACCATTCATCTTTTACCCCAGATCTCTCTGGTTTAGCACCTGCAGCTACTATGGACCAGGGGCTGCCAATGTCCTTTGTGGCTGTTGTGGTCCCTTCAGTGGACAAGGGAAAGCTTTACTCTTGTGTTGGTCCTGGGTTTCCCTGTATCAGAATGTTGTGCCCATCCATGGGGAAACAGCGGCTACCATTAGTGACACAGTTGGCCCCATTTTTCCTATCAAAAAGAAACAGAAAGCCAAGCATGTATCTACTTCTCTTCAAATTGCTTTGGATAGAAGTAGTTTACTGGTACTGGCTCAGTGTTTGATTCAGGCTATTGATCCTTCTTGTAGAGTAGTTTCTGGTAAAAGAAAGAGGAATGCCTCCTTTCCTGAAGATATTCAAGGTTCTAAATCTGAATAGGAGGATGCAGGGACAGATTCAGTGTGTTTTGTCCTCAGATTTTTGTTACAGACTTGGGAGAATTTTCACTTTCTGATTCTCCCTATGAGGGTTTCTCTGTGACTATTTATAGAATGTCCCAGTGTTTTCTGTGCCAGAACACTGAAGTTTCTCAGTCCCTCAGAAAATATTGTGAGTTATTACAGAAGGTTTTTCCAGAACCTCCACCTATTCCTCCTGTCATGTCTGCTTTAGAGGATGTGTGTCTTGCTGCCTGCAGTTTTCCTGATAGTCATCCAGCTGTTAATAAAAGGCAGATAAGATATATAAAGTTCCTCAGTCTTTTAAATTTTTATACACTATTCCCAAACTTGACCCAGCAGCTATAGTCCTAGTTGACTCTTCTGGTAAGTACCTTGGTTAATTCCAATCCTACTCTTTCTAATACGGATGGGAAAACTATTGATAGGTATGGGAAAAATGTGCACTTCTGTAGCATTAAATTTCCGAATTGCAAATTGCCAGTCCCCTATGTTGAAGTTTATTCTGACATATTGTGAACGTATGAGGAATGTTTATTGCACAGTTTATTCTTGTGAAGAAAAAATGTGCTTTAAATTATTGTTTCTTCAATTGCACAGGTCTCTACTCACTGTTTGCAGTGTATGTATGACTCTTGATACTTCTAGGGCTGTGGCCACTGATTTTAAGGAGGTTTGCTTGGCTGCATTCTCAGCACCACCCAGATGTTAAAATGAGATTTTAAATTCTCTCTCTTGGACAGAGATTTAGTGTTTGACCCCTCTGCTGTAGAGGTAATCAAAAAGTATGATGAAAGGGACAATCTGATCCAGGGATTTTCTAAGATTTTTCAGCCCTCCTTTTCAAAATTGTCCAAGTGATTTTCTTTCTCCTCATCCAGTTTTGGCACACACAAAAAAGAAGAATAAACAGTCTCAACAGAATTCAGTTAAACAGACATTTAAGAAGTGGCAAGGAGGTTCCAAAATGAAGTCTCAAATCTCCCAAAACCAAGGACACTGCAGCAAGTCTGAATAACTATTTAAGAGACCGTGTGACCCACTCACAACCCTGGTCCTTTTTCTCTTCCAGAAAGTCTGAATCTCCATTTTTCTTTTCAGCAACAAATTGTTTCAGAGATATGGGTTCTAAAAATCGTTCATAGGGTTACAGATAGCAGTGGGAGGAAATTCCTCCTTTTCTGGGGGGGGGGGGCATTCTTCATCATGCAGAACAGACTCTCTTGTTTCCACCTATTCTTCATCACTTGCTGGCCCAAAGAGTGATAGAACCAGTTTCTCCTTCCCAGGTCGGGATGGGGTTTTATTTAAGGATGGCCGTAGTCTCAAAGAAAGAAAATACTTGGAGACCAGTTCTGGATCTTTCTTTCTTTCTTAAACTTGTTTGTGATGGTGCCCAAATTCAAAATGATGCAACTTCAGAACCTGTTGACTCTTCTTCCTTTTTCAAGTTTCATGGTAACACTAGACTTAAAAGCTGCTTGTCACATTCCTATTTATACAGTCTTCTGGCATTTCTTAAGGTTTTGTGTATCTGGATCACATAACTTCTCTGCCTTACCCTTTGAACTATCCACTGCACCAAGTGTTCAGTTCTACTTTTAGCTCATTCCAGGCTACACGGTATCCAAGTTTTCCATATTTATATGACTTGCTTATCTTTGCATAGCCTTTTTTCAAAATGTCAGAAAGCTCTCTCTCTTTTGGGTGAGAGATCTTTTGCACAAGTTGGAATTCCAAAGAACATTCAAAAATGTTTCTCGACTTCCTCACATAGAATTATGTTCCTTGGATGTCATCTAGACACCTCAGTTCAAAGAGCTTGTCTTCCATAGGGAAAAAGATATTTGATCTATTTCTAAGGTTTTCCACTCAGACTTTGGTCACTGCAAGGTAATACCTCATAATATCCCTGGCAAGACTCCATATGAAAAGGATGCAGTGGTATCTGAAATCTCTTTGGTTCCAGCAGCAACACCCTTTATCTTTTCAAATCCCAGTACTGAGATTCGTCAGAACAGAAATCACTTGGTAGAGACAACAGATATCCTTAAAGCAAGGTCTCCCCTTCTCCCTCCCTGCTCCAAAACAGTCTAGCCACCACAGATGCTATCATCAATCCGTTACAAAGAAATTGATGAATTCCTGCTTTCTCTTAAACCTCACTCCTTGTCCTTAACATTATTATGCATGTACTGTTCCCACAATTTCCATTTACTTCTATGTAATTTGCTCCTTCCCTTTTCTAAAGATTCCTCTTCCAGTTCTTTTATCTCATTTATAATATTCAGCATCTCAAATACAGTAGGTGTAGACTTTGATTTCAATTTTCTCGTAATTGCTTTTTGGAAGCCAACAGATTTAAACTTAATAAGACCTTACTGTGTCTAGGTAATTCAAATCCTTTATCCCAGCTCAAAAGAATCATTTCCATACTTACAGCCATTTGCTCATGCAGTATTTCTGATAGAGTATTCTGTGGGGAATTTTTAAAATCTGGTAACTCATTACACTCCCAAAACACATGCTCCCAGTTACCTCTTTCCTCTCCACCACACCACTACCATTTTCTGTATACCTGAGGAAAAAGTCTTTGAAGTCTGCTTGAGATATAAAAATACCTATGCAAACACTTCCAAGCAAAGATCCTAAACCTTCTGGACTTGGTTGCATACTTGGGAGCAGTCCATATGTCTTCCCATTGTTTTCTTGTAAATTGCTTTTCCAGTCTTTCTTCCAAATCTTATCTAACTTAATTTGATTGGATTGGATCTTACAGTTTCCATGCAGCATTTTATATGCTGTACTAATTATCCCTTTTAACAGCTGCTTTTGTTCTAGATTCAGCTAAAAGCTCTACCAGAGCAAGTCTTTGACATAAAATCCCCATATCATCATCTGTTTGCCTGTACTCTGTGATCAAGCTCTGGTAGGGAAGGCGGTCTCTAGCCTGCAATCCAGATGTCTTCTTTACCTCATCCCACTCTGTTACCTTTCCTGACCCTACTCATTTGAATGGTTGTTCCAATTCTCCTTAAGGATCTGCATCCAAAATTCCACTCTCTCTGTTTCTTGAACTTCTCCCTTGCTTCATCATCCCTTTCTACTTTGAATAATAACCTTCTACTTGTGTTATGTTATGTATATGAGCCTTAACTGTGTAGCTCTAAAATATGTCTTCAGATCAGGTAAACCTAAACCACCTTGTTCTGTTGGAAGGATCAACTTATCCCACTTAACTCTTGCCCTCTTTCACTCCCAGATAAATCCCTTTAGTTCTTTATTGTTGTCCACAACTTCTACTCAGGTTAATAAATGTATGCCTGACCCATATACAGGGCTAAAGGGACTAAAAACCTTTTCACTACTTGTATCTTAACTATCCATATCCATTAATAAGAATTTCCAGTTTCTCAATTTTTGTATCATCTTTTCTTTAGTCTCCTCCCACATATCCTTATCTGCCATAACTTAAGCCTTTTTAATCCATACTGCTAAATATTTCATCCCATAATCTTCCATAAATATGGGTTTCACTGAACCAATTTGTTTGCGCATGCATAATTTATGGTTATAGCCTTTGTTTTATCTTCATTAATTTTATATCCCGAAAAGACTTGAAACTGTCTCAAAAAATGTCCCACAACACTGAGATGACCTTTTTTAGATTTATCAGGTATAAAATAATGTTGTCTACAAATAAAGCCAACTTTTCTTAATCACCATACCAGTTATATCTTTGTATTTCTGAGTCCGTTTTTTTCTTTGCCAGTGCCTGTAAATATAAAGAAAGTAAAGGAGAAAGAGGACATTCCTACCGTGTTTTGTTATTCCTAGCCTTGTCCTTTCAGGGCTCAGCCTCCCTCTGTCTGCTGGCAGGAAAGCTCTGAAGGGCTTTGCTCCAAAACTTGTCTTTTAGTCACCCCAGATTGAACTGCTTGAAAGTTTGGACACATGGAAGGTGCTCTAAAGGTTTGAAAGCTGTCTGGCTATTATAACCTTGGGAGGATGTAACCCATATAACTAAGACTGTTGCAGTAGTGATCATTCAAACATCTAAGGTAAGCTCAGCTTACACAACTATACTTAATAGGTTCATAGTTAAGTACTAAGCTAGCTGCCCTTACAGTCCACTTTAAGTCTGTCCAGTTTCCCTTTTTGTGCTCAAAATAACCTATCCCATGTTGGTATAGATTGGCCTTTTCCATCCCATAGTCAATAATTATATATTATTCCTAATGAGAATAACTGGGATCATACCTTAGATAATTTGAGGGGACCCCATGCATGGGGTAAAGCATATAGGAGCAGCCTCTGTCCATTAGTAGTATTTGGTGCAGTCCTGGGGAAAATTTTCCATTTCCCATCCATAGATCTAAGTTGCACTTTAATATGAACTGAGATGAACTTTGTTTTATGTGGATGGGGCGTTCCTTGGCGGTATCCTTTGCAGAATACACTTGTCCCTCTGAACTCTTCTGTTGATGTTGCAGAAGAGGTTTAGATACCTTGACCAAGTATTTCTGATGCCATTTGGCTTGTTGATGTGCAGTAAATCCATCAGTATTGGGTCAGAGGATGCTTTATAAGCCATACAACAGGTCATCTATTAGCAGTCTATGGGATACCGAGTGTAGTGACAGGACTTTGAGTCAATCCATGTAGGACATGCTGTTTAGACCTTGTATCCTTTTAGTAAGGTATCTGTGTCTGGACACACTCCTCCCATTAGTGTCAGACTGGCCATTAAAAAAAATAACACCTTAGCAAGTTTGCTGTCAAGCCAGTGCTGCCTCATTACTGGCCAGACTTACTAGCTCAGTCACATCTACTGGCTGTGTTTTCTATCCTGACTGTATCCCTGCAAGTACTCTGCAACTAATCTACCTGTAGCAATTTCAGGAAAAAAAATCAATATTAGTGTTTACAAAAAAATATATAGCCATTGTTACCAGCTTCAGTCAACCACCTGTAATGTAACTCAAGCTTGCAATACGTTTAATCTTCATTTCTTTCTTAAATAGTATGTCATCTTCAGCAACAGTCTCCCACCCACCCACATAACTCTGTAACACGCATTAACCCCATAACCAGTAACTTTCCATCCAACAGCTAATGTACAGATACATAATCCAACTTGCCTTTAAACTTTCCTCAAGCAATTTTTTTACATTATAAATCTATTTAGTGTTCATATCCACAAATTTTTCTACCTTGTTGTTTAATTGCACTGCTTTCATTTTAAAACTCTTAATTTTTATATTTTCTTCAATATATCATGTAACTACTGTGTACTTTCAGTTGTTGTACTACTTATTTTGTATTTTCTTTATTACATTATGTGACTCCTACATTCTTTCTTTCAACTGTAATCTGCAGATTATGGCTGAAAGGGTCTGTGTTGGAGTACCCCACTACCTCTGTTAACAAAAGTAAATAAATGAGTGTAGTTATTGTAGATGTTTTAGTATGGTCACTGCTGCACTCAAGTTTCCCCAACCCTCTCTTCATTGCAGTTAGTCAGTTTGTCCTATTGCTCCCTTCCCCTTTTTTTGTTCAGGTACCATAGGAGGCTAAGGTTTCTTCTGGACAGTCCTAGTAGCTTGGGCATTCCACAGAACACAAGGTTCTCTTCTTGTGTATTTCCAACCTGTATAGTTAGAGGGCAAGAAAGATCCTAAGATGGTCTGTCATACCAAAAAATGTGTATATACGTATATACATGTGTGTATAAGTGCCGTGTTGTGGGCATGAAAGCGCTTACATTTTAATAAAAGGATCTGTTTCTGCCTGAAGTCATGGTCTGTCATACATCAACATTAATACCAGCTGCTTGGAGATAGATATCCATGATAAAGGTGACCTCGACCAGCGTAAGAGGAAGAGTGCTTGTTTCTGAAGATCTGTCTAGATGCAGGCCACAGTCTGCAGAGTTTCCTGATATGATTGCAGCAATGACAGCACTCAGACGTCTATGATTACAGTAAGTTGTCTGCACAACTGTACTACTCCTGTCTTCTGTTGCAAAACCATACAGATGTTCTTCGTGTTTCACTGTTGCAGTCCATCACATTTGGGTTATCTGCCTGCAGGTAGCCCTCAGTCGGCCTGAATACCAGAGTCTTGGGATTTCTGCGTCGGATGCTGTCGCTTCTTCAATGATGTCAGGTCGTCAGGGGTATAAAACATGCAGCTGATGCCATTACATCAGTCTTTCTTGCTGTACGGTGCCCGAAGCAGAAGCAGTTCGTAAGTGCTGGTCGGCAGCCTCTTGAAATTTTCGTTTTTCGTGTTTCAGACCTGAAGTCTTCTATAAAATAAGTACCCTGTTGGGGATCCTTTTTTCTTGCTCTAACCTATGTCGGAAAAAAATAATAATTGTCTTGCCTGTGGAAAGCAAATACCTCTCAGAGATTTTCATTCTTATTGCATTACCTGTTTAGGCCCTGACCACGACGTCCCTCGCTGTCAGTTTTGTGCCTTGTTCAACGCCAGAACTATTCGTTGTCTGGCTATTTTTGTCGCTAAATTCTTTCGCTCTCTATCTCCGTATTCTGAAATGGCTTCGATAAGCCATTCGACTACCTATCTTCCGAAAAAACGTAATGACAAAGACAGAGACAGACCGCATAGGTCCAAAACTGCTGACGACGCTACAGTTAAGCTAGTCACCAGTCCGCCGGTATTCAGTGAGGAGCTTTTACAGGCCCTAATACCCACTTCTACAGATTCGCAGGACTCTACTGAGACCCATTCAGAGTCCGGTATGCCGTGAGATGCTTCTTCTCTGACTATGGAACCTGCGGATGTCTCCACCTTGGATGGGTCCGAAGCCGCTGTGCAGGCACTGGCTTCTGAGGGTGTTTTCAGGCCTTCTGATTTTCATATTAAACCGACGACTTTGTTTCAAACCAAAAATAACGAATTTCTCAGGCCTAAAGTTCGCACTATGCCTAGGAAACCGATGACCAAAGCACACACTCAGGCTCACATACCACAAAAACAAATGCTTAGAATGGCTGAAGACCTTATTACTTTAATTAGGGGAAGTCAGCCCAGCCTTCCCCCTCAAAAAGACCAAGAACTGATTTTCCTTCTGATTCTTCTGATCAGGAGTCTGATAACTCTGACCCTTCTGATTACCAGGACATACCCTTACCTACCTATAAGGATTTTGATGCAGAGGATTTGATTGCCTCTGCTTCCCCACCAGAAGATTTTTCTTTTGGTGAAACCCTGCATACTCTTAGAGAGCATTTCCGCTGGGAGAGCCAGGGCTACTCTCAGTCCAAAAAGAGACTCAGGGAATTGTTAAACTTGCCTCAACACAGGCCTCTAGCTATCCCTTCTGTTCTGGAAATTATAGATGATGTCTTCTGGAAATTGTAGATGATGTCTTCTTGGAATCCAGACTTACCCCCTGATACTTTACCTCCAGCTCCCAGGAAACCTGACAGGTACTATAGAGTACCTGACTCCCACAAATTCCTCTTTAAGAATCCTGCTGCGGATCCAGAGACCAATTCCCAGGTTCATAGGTTCATAGATTCATGCTAGGCTAACTGCCCTTGTGAGCCATTTTAAGCCTAGCCAATTATCCCCTTTGAGATTCAAACCCTGTACCTTATGTTTGTAAGGCAAACACCTTAACCATTAGGTCACCCTCCCAACCCCTAAAGGGGTTAAGGCTACAATGGCCAAAATTCCTACCCCTTCAGACAGGGATTCTAGGGCTTTAGACAGATGGGTAAGAAGGTATACACTTCTGCTATTCTTGCCATCAGGGCTTTAAATTGCCATTTTCGTATATTAAAGTATCAGCTACATATTATGGAACTAATTAAACAGAAAATTATTTTGATTCCTGATTGTGCAGGACATAAAGATTTACAAGAGTTAATGCATTCTGCTAACCAAGTTGGTGAACATACTTTGCAATGTGGTTTTGATGCCTTAGAAGCATCTTGCAGGGCTGCTGTCACTGGGTCTGTTCTTAGAAGGCATGCTTGGCTTAAGGAACAAAACTTGCCAGACCATGTCAAAGCAAAATTACTAGATGCACCATTAAACCAAGACAGTCTGTTCGGCAATAAAGCTGAAGAAGTCCTCAAAAGGATGGAGGAAAAAGATAAATCTATGCAAACTGTTAAAGATTTCTTACAAGTACAGCCACCTAGATTCAGTAGGTATTGGCCTTCAAAAAACTGGACTTTTCCAGTCCCTCACAGACCTTCTCAGTCCAAACCCAGGGGCAGCAAACCACCAAGACTCTAGTCTCAGGGTATGCACAGATCTAAGCAATGGAGTGCACCCACATCCAAAACAGGGAGTAGTAAGCTGCCATCCTATGGTAGAATCTCACAATGACTTATCCTTAGCTCTTCCAAGCCTTGCCCAAGTACTTGCACCTTTAGGAGGGAAACTTGCCCTGCATGCCAAAACTGGGAGTACATTACCCAGGACAGATTGGTCTTAAATATTGTTTCCCAGGGATACAGATTCCACTTCCACTCACTCCCAACCCCAAGCAGATGGTCAGACCTCCCCCCAAACCAGTGGGCAGAGTCCCAAAAGCAAGTACTTTCTCTTCTCAGTATCAAGGCTATTCAACCTATCCCAGCAGAACAAAGGGGACAAGGCTTTTATTCCAGACTGCTTCTGGTACCCAGAAAAGAAAGCTCTTGGCGTCCTATCCTCGATCTGTCTAGTCTCAACACCTTTCTGGTGGTTCCAAAATTCAGAATGCTTACTCTCCAACAGCTGCTTCCTATGCTAGCCAAGGACTCCTTGCTAGCAACCCTAGACTTAAAAGAAGCTTATCTGCACATCCCCATAAGGGAATCTTGCAGGAAATACCTACGTTTCAGAGCAGGCTCTATACATTATCAGTTCTCTGCACTTCCCTTTGGCTTAGCTACTGTGCCCAGGGTATTCACAAAATGCCTCGCTCCAGCCATTGCATATTGTAGGCAGGGAATGATTCAAATTTACACATACTTGGACGATTGCCTGATTCAGGTGGACAGTCAGGAATTGCTGCTACAACACCTGACCTTTGTAAAGAACTTCACTGGGGTACACCATCAATGAAAAGAAATCACATCTGGTACCCAGCCAACAGATTGTATTCCTGGGAGCTAGCTTGAACACAACTTCCCAGATGGCATTCCTCACTCCAGAAAAACAAATTTATTTGACAAACCACTTCAATCTACTGGCCACCAAAACCCAGATATCTGCAAGAAAAATACTGCAATCCCTAGGGGACTCCCTTTCACTCAACCTCCTGCCGCCCAAACCCTAGCAACAGACGCATCAGACTATACATGGGGGGACTCACATGGCAGGGCAATGCATTCAATGCAAATGGAGCCCAAAGCAAATGCACCTGCATATCAATCAAAAAGAAATATTAGCTGTACAGAATGCTCTGACAGCCTTCAAAGGCCTCATTCTTCCAGGACAACTATTGGTAAGACAGACAACACCACAGTTATGTGGTACATAAGCAAGCAGGGGAGAACCCATTCCTACCCACTCAGCAGAGTAGCCACGGCTCTGTGGAACACAGCCTTGAGCAACCAAGTGCACCTGCAAGCTCAATTCCTGCCAGGCAAACTAAATTCATTGGCAGACGACTTAAGCAGAATTCTCATGAACCCACACGAGTGGAATCTGGAGCCCAAAATATTCAAGCTTTTGAGAAACAGATGGGGGCACCAGAGGTGGACCTCTTTGCTTCCCCTCAGAACTATCAATTGTTCAAATATTGCACCAGAACTCCTCACAGCCAAGCTTGGAAAGTGGATGCCCAGTCCTTTACCTGGGAAAGCCTCTCAATCTATGCCTTTCCCCCCCCTCCTCTTGAAGGTTCTACTAATTATCAAACAGGACAAGCCAAGAACAATCCTGATTGCACCAGACTGGCCACGCCAGCACTTGTATCCTCTTTTGCGCAGTCTGACAGTAGTGCCACCATGGCACCTGCCTCAGACCCCTTCCCTGTCCCAGCAGGGGGGCCAGATTTTGCACCCTCAGCTACAGACCCTGAACCTAGCAGCCTGGCTCATCTCCTGAATTCTACACCAGCAACTCTCAGTAAGCAGATGCTGGATGTCATTCTTATAGGTTCATAGGTTCATACTAGGCTATCTGCCCTAGGGCATTTATAAGCCTAGCCAGAGTGTGTTTGGCTTTCGCCACCCATTTTAAATTAATTTTGCTATGCCCTTGTTCGAGGTTAGTATACTGTGCCTCTAACAGTAACACAGAAGTGATACCCAGGGTAAACCTACGATCTCCCATCCACTCATCAAGATTCCTCTTGAAGAGAGTCATTGAGGGACTCTGCCTAACCTGGACTGGGATTTTATTCCAGAGTGAAGGGAGCTTCTGGGTTATGAATCTGTCCCTCCAGCATGTCCTATTTATTTCAGTGCTGAGGCTCAAGTCTCTCGAGCGCGTAGCTCGATGGGATTTGGATTTTCTGAGGTGCAGCATGTCCATTAATTCCGGGTTGGACATGGCTTTATACGTCAGGCACAGATCGCCTCTGAGCAGGCGGTATGCCACTGAGTAGAGCTGGAGTTTCTTTAACCGAGCAGCATATGGCATCTGTTTGAGCCCTTTGATCTTGTTGGTGAGGTACTTTTGGGGTCTTTCCAGTTGCTGCAGGTGTCTGGTAAGGTGCATCCCAAAAGGGGCATTGTACTCAATTATGGGCCTGATGAGGGATGAGTAAAGAGGCACGATGACCTCCCCTGATCTAGATGTGAATCCCTTCATGATTAGGTGAGCTACATAAAATGTTTTTCTAACCACTTTGGCCACATGGTTGTCAAATGAGAGATTGCTATCAACTTGGGTCCCCAGGTCCCTAATTACTTCTTCTGTACTTAATGGATTACCACCTATGTGGTATCATACCAGCATGGACAATGACCGAGTCATATTTGTACTTGCCTTGGAGTGACCTGAGTGCTTGTGTTATGTGGCGGATCCTAGCGCCCGACAGGCAGTTCACCGTGACCTTCTCCTTGTTCCGCCTGGTGAGCGGGACGTCAGTGTGCCTGACGATAGTCACCTATTACAAGTGTATCAGGTGTGTTGTTTAGCCTTAAGGGCTGTGACTGTTCGGCACACTGGCTTTGTGAGCTATGTGTTGCACGTGTTTTGTTTTGGGGTAGCGGTTGCTTGGGTGTCTGTTTTGGAGGTCTCTGCTGCTTAGGAAGATTTTTATTTAGAGCCTCCGAGTATGTTTTTGTGCGTTTATGTGTTTGGTTTGCTGTCGTGGTAGGTCTATGTGAGACTGGAGTTGTAGTGAGTGTGGTTTCCTTCTCCTCCTGACTGGTTATGCCAGTACTGAGTTGGGAGAGCTTAGCCTCCAGTTTGGCTATATGGTTGCATCTCTCACATGTGTTGGAATTTGTTGGGAGGAGGAGAGGGTTGTCTGTGTACATGAGGCAGTTGTAACATTACCTCAAGATTCCCAGATTCACCAGCTGGACTGGAGAGGAGATTGGCAACTGACCTTTGGACATGCTAGAATAGTATTGGGAATTCCTTTATAATTGAAAAAAAGGGCCAATGGGGAACAAGTTACTCAAGGGGAGTTTGTGAGGGTGTAGTGCTTTTAATTTTTTAGTGCTGACTTATATAATTGCTTTAGTGAGCAAGTGCCAGGTAACTTAAATGCAATGTGTTACAGGTAACTTAAAACGACAAACAGTAACTTTTTCAAGTGAAACAAGGAAATAAGTACAATAAGCAATGCAGATATCACTAGGGATCCACAGAAGCACTGAAAAGCCGCGTTTTTAGGTGGAATTAGCGTTTCAGGGAAATAACAAGCAAACAAACAACAAGCATACAAACAAAGCTAGATTCAGCAGGCCTGGATCTAGTCTGTGCTACAGCAAACAAGGTGTACCAATTTCAGTAAGAAACAGTTCAGGTATGCAGGCAGTATAAGCCTTTAACCAGAAATTCCCAGCTCAGAAGGGCAGAGTCCAGCCTCTCCTCCCACAAGAGTGCAGACCACGAACCTTCTTAATGTAAAATAACTAGCCTGAAGCCCAAGTGCTTAAACCAGAACTAATACACTTTTAGAATAACAGACACTGAGCCCTCAATCAGCAGTTCCCACCTTAGAAGAATGTAACCTATCTGTCCTGCCACCACAGTGCAGGCCACAAACCTTCCTAATGTAAAACAACTGGTTTGAAGCCCAAGTGCTTAAACTAAAAGGCTTAGAATGAGTTACACCAAGCAGTAATAAATACAATTGAGTACTATTAAGATGACGCAAAAGCAAAATAAAGTAGGAAGAAACACAAATACAATAAAAGCAGGTAATTTTTTTTTTGAGTGAGCAAATGAGATGGGCCCAGGAGTAACAGGACAGAAACAAGTGCAAATGCAGGAGAGAGATGGAATACTGCCCAAACGGCCAATAACTACAAATTCTGGGCCAGAACCACTCCTTATGTGGTAGACAGGTTACCTAATGCTTACCACTCCCACTGATAAGCTAGAAGGCTTCCCTCCAACATAGAAAGGCTTGGGGGGCTCAGAAGCTTACAAACAGTCCTGGATACAGCAAATCTGTATCTGGAACACTAATTACAGGAAAGGTAGGAAACAGGCTTACAATTTTTTTTTCAGAAAAGTAGCAAAAACAGTAGTAAAAACAATTCACATGCAGTGCAAGCTGGCACACTTGAGTATGTAGCAATATTAGTCCACACATAGTTTGAAAAAATGTAATTAAATTAAAAAGGACTAAAAGCAAGTGCAGAAAGGGTTTATTAGGTAGAATGCGGTAAAGAGATGGGACTGGGGGAGTGTCCTAGATCAACTCTGCAGTGGGGCGGGCACTGCAAAAGCCACCAAATTTAAACTACAACCAAGAAAAGAGGCGGTGGGGAAGACAGTTTCAACAGAGATGTGAGGAATGACAGTGCAAATTATAAAACCAGAAAAATATATACTGATCTCTGTATATTTGCAGAACAGTAAGACAACAGATATCTAAGCAACAATTTAGCTCTATAATACAGAATAATACAGAAAAATATACTCAGCTCTATATATTTGCAGATAGTCTTGTAAGGCTCTCTCTCAGTGCACAGGTTCCAATTTAAATGCACGGTGTTATTAACAGGTCAAAATTAAGGGAACCTGGAGTTAAGCAACACACAAGCTATAAAAACCGGTTATATCAGCTGAAGACAAGGCTTGACTCCTTGAGACAAGGAGGTCTAATACTAGGACATCCTGTTCGGAAAAGTGGAAAAGATGCTGCTCCTGGAGACAGTCTCAGGGAATGGACACAAGTGTGTCCAGCTTACCTCATATACTAGATTACTTAACAGAAATGCTCCACAAAGGCCTATCTTTCTCTTCCATTATGATTCATGCCTCTGCCATCTCAGCTCATTATAATACTGAGCCACCCCTTTTCTCTCATCCTGTGGTCAAACAGTTCCTGAGAGGAGCCAAAAATGTAAGACCCCCCCCCCCCCCCCAGGAGAGCTCCCACTCCCGCCTGGGACCTTAACTTTGTATTGGAAAAGCTCATGCTTCCGCCCTTTGAACCTGCTGCCACAGCAGAGGTAAAATTCCTCTCATGGAAAAGAGCTTTACTTCTAGCCATCACTTCAGCAAGAAGAGTGTCTGAATTGCAGGCCCTTATGGCTGTGGAACCCTTCATTATCTTCCATGCTGACAGGGTTTCCCTCAGGACTAACCCATCATTTATGCCAAGGGTGGTATCTAGTGTGGCTTTAAACCAATCCATTCATTTGCCAACTTTTTTCCCTAATCCTCAGAATAAAGGGGAAAGGATCCTGCACTCCCTGGACGTGCACAGGCAGCTCACGTTCTATCTGGACAGGGCTAAGCCTTTCAGAAAAATCTGACCAGCTGCTAGTCAACTTTACTGCAGGGGCAGAGGTCAAGGCCATTTCAAAGCAAACCATTTCTAAATGGATAGCACACTGCATCCATTTCTGCTACAAACACCATGGGAAAGCTACCCCACAGGGGATCAGAACACATTCCACTAGGGCTACATCAACCTCTACAGCATTCCTCAGGGGAGTGCCTACTAGGGACAACCTGGAAGCTGCAACCTTGAGCTCTGTACACACTTTCACCAAGCATTACCTCTTGCCTGTCTTTTCTATATCCAGAGCTGGATTCGCCACAACAGTCTTACAGGGCCTGATTGCCAGCCCTAATGCTTCTTAACTACCTCCACCCTTCCTTAGCTTTGGGAATCAACCCAAGTGTGATGACTGCAACAGTGAAACACTAAGAACATAGTACACTTACCATAAATGTAGATGTTCGAGTGTATTCACTGTTGCAGTCCTGGTTACCATCCCTCCAGCCTCTGACTTCTCTTTACTTCTGCCTATCTTTTTTGTTTGGCATACCTTATATCATGTGTATTTGCTTTTTGATGGGGGTGTTGTATACCGTGTAATTGCTTTGTATTTTGGGGGCACCTGACATCTGGGGAAAGTAATGGCGTCATCTGCATGTTTTATACCCCTGATGACCTGACGTCATGGAAGAAGCCACAGCATCCAACGCAAAAATCCCAAGACTCTGGTATTCAGGCCAACTGAGGGCTACCTGCAGTTAGATAAGCCAAATGTGACGACTTCAACAGTGAATACACTTGAACATCTACATTTATGGTAAGTGTACACAACTGTACTTTTCTAGTGTGTCACACGTCAAGCTTTTTACCTTTGTAGAGCTGCAGCGTAGTTCATTTTAGTAGGTCTGTTATAAACCTGTTGTGAATTGTGGTAATGTTCTGTCAGTAATCTCTCACTACATTTCTCTGTTGTAAATTACTGGAGTTTTCTCTGCAAAATTACAGGTTTATACATTACAAAGTAGAGTTGGGTTTCTGTGATTATTTGTTCTGCATTTATTTTATATATTGCTAAGTACTGTACCATTGTTAGCATTGCTGTTTTGTTTGAAGTCCTGATTTTTTTCCCATTTCCTACCACTGTACTTAAGTGGTTAGCTCTCTTGAGACGCTAGTGTGACTGTTATAAGTGACTCAGCTGTGAAAGTTAAGATACTGTGTAGTTAAAATCACTTTTCTGCCATGATATACACACATTTGTTTAAATTCATGTATCCACCCACTGTTCTGGGATATGAGTTTGCACTGATTCTCACTGAGGTAATCAACACTTAATGTTCCAATTTATAATATTTATTCAGTAGCTGGAATTCTCTTGGGAGAGTTCACAAATGTTTCCTTCAGGACAGACCTGCCAGACTGTCCCTAGTTCTTTGCTGCCAGAAATTAATTCTGAGTACCCAAGAAACACTAAGATGAAAAAAGCTTCAAAGCAGCAGTTCTTAGAGACTGTATGTTGGGTAACTGGACCTGTAGACTTTGATGTTTATCTCAAGTCCCAGTCTGCCCTACTGCCATTGGTCAGTAATTTGAACCTTGTGTGTTGCTGTTGTCTCAGGAAGCAAAAGCACATCATAAAACAGCCTCTTTACACTGCCTTCATCATTTTAACTTCCAGAAGCATAGTTCTTAAACTTAGCACCTGCAAAAACGGTCAGTGTCATCTTGTCACAGTATATGCTTTTGTGGTGGTGTAGATGTGTATTGTTTTAAGGCTTCATCTTGCATATACAAGATATGTTAACAGGCCCATCCGACTCCTTCAGTGAACCTTTTAGCTATCTGCCCCGTGAGGTTCTACCCCAAAATAGTTACACATTAATCTCACATCTGTCAACCCTAGCCATTCCTGTCAAGGTATTAAAAACCCAAAAGATTTGGAGAAATTGAGCTGTTGTGAATGTTGGTTGGGCTTGCAGTGAACTAGGTCTGCCCCTTCAGCTCAGCTTGCGGAGGTCAGGGTTAGAAATTCAAACACAGCTATAGTGACCCTTCTGCTTTCTCATGTTTAATTTATTTTAGGGGGCTGTGTTGCTTCACTTTGTATCACCTGTTGTGTTCTAAATTGCATCATTACCACTTTTTACTTAAGTTTTCTAAGACTTCTGCCTTTGCCCTGAACATGTATTTTAATTTGGAAATAACTAATATAACGTCCTATTTTATAGCATTTGGGTATTTAATGGTCTATCATCCAGCACCATTTTTAACCAGTCATGCATTTCAGTAATGACAGAGTTTGACTGGTTAGATGAATCATTATTGACATTTAAAACATGTTCATATCCTTCCCTGCTTTGTCTAAATTAAATTATTTCCTCTTCCTCCCTGGATAACATAGGCAGGTATATTTTCTTTTGAAGTGTTTTTGTTCATTTATCAATTCTTCCATACCTGCTTTATTCATTTCAGATTTGTGGAGGAGCTTGAGCCTGCCATGGCAGGTGCTCAGTGGGTGCAAGTCAGAGAAACCTTTTCTAGATAAGTACCAGTGTGGCACAGGCTGTGTACATGACTTTTATACCATGAAAATGTTTCCCTGCTGCATAACCTGTCCTGTAAAGCACTGGCTTTTGTACTATGTACCATCAGACTAGGTACAAAGAGACTGGTACCTAGTTTAGGCAGCAGTTAGTCTTTGGTTGCATAGAAACATACAAAATGTTTTTTTTTTCCGACTGATCTTTGAAAACTCACCTTCCACTCCTAGAATTCTAGGAAAAATGTGCAAGTTAAGGCTGTTGTCAGTAGGGACTGATGCAGCTGTTCTAGTTTTGATGAATACCTGTGTGTGAGTTGAACTGTTATCACATTTTTGTAAACCTCTACTTTTCTTGATTCTGCATGAAGTCTCCAGGGATGGAAAATGAATATGACAACTTACTTTTATTGGTATGAAGAGTAAGGTCTGGGAAATGCAGCTCCATATAATACCAAATTCACATACAAAACAATGCATTCTTTTAGCTTTTTTATGTTATGCAGTATTGCACCTTATTAGCACTTCAGAAATGTGTATTGTAAGCAGTTTACTTTTTAAAGAATAAATTAAATTTCAGCATTTGGATAATGTTGGCTTACCTTTCAAGCTGTACCTTCAGTAATTTGTTATAATGTTCTGCTTATATACATTGTGTTAAAAAATTCAGAGCAGCAAATAAATATTTAAATACTTACTGTGTAAAACCATGCATAAATGCCATTGTAGACTTGCACTGTTTGAGAATCTTAAACTCTTCTATAAATATATACACACAGAACCAAGCATACTTTCAGAAAGATAACCCTTTTCCGATAACATTTTGTCTCATTTTAGAAACAAGTCTATAAAGTCCCACTTTCTCAGACTGAATTTTGAATACATATTTATTTTAGTCAGTTGACAGAATTCAGGTGGTCACCTTTTTCAGGAGACTTAGTAGAAGCATATTTGATATAGCAACTGTGTAAATGCATGCTACAGAATATACTGTTGCAGCCATATTTTTAGTAGTGTTTGGATCTGTGAGCATTTTAGTTGTTGCAGCATTTTCACTTGTCCTTTCAGTCTTGTAAGATGTACTGTCTTTCTTGGTGGAATGAGTGGATGTCAGTGGTTGAGAAACCTCTGGCTGGTAGCTTGAAGTTGTAGCTGAGGTGCTTTGCATTGCCACCGTTTCTGTTCCTGGAATTTCTTGGCTAGCTTTTGATTTGGTGGATGTCATAATGCTTCCCAGCGTTGGATTCCTTGAATTGCTGGTAAGAAGATCAGTAGCTAGACTTGAATGCAGTTCATAATGTGTTGATTTTTTATCATTATGAGTAGTTGTCTTTAATGTTAATTGGTTCCTGCTGGTTGCAGTTGTTTTTGTTTCTGGTGGCCCAGATATATGAATAGTAAATTGCCTAGTCCTAGCTGTCATTGCTGAGGTATCACTCAAAATATATTTACTAAGTGTGACTTGACTGGTGATGGCAGTCACTGGTATCGATAGGGTTGTTGTTAGAAGTGTATGCCCATTTGTTTCCCTGGCTGTGTAAGGATAGGTGACTGTTGCAAGTGTAGAAGTTGCAGCTGCTGAAATATTGTAATTACCACAGTATAACTTTGAAGAACATGGACAACCAGCAATAAAGGCATTTGTATTATTTAGCCAAGTTAACAAGTAGTTGATGTCATTGTGATTACATTTCCATGAATTGTTGTACAGTGTTATTAACATCAGGCTGGGCAGTTGGTCAAATGCACCTGTAGTAATGTTAGAGAACTTGTTGTTGTGCAGGTAGAAATTTTCAAGATGCAACATTCTGTCCAGACTGCTTGGAAGGATTTGGTTTAAGTTGTTGTTTGAAAGGTCTATCATGATTAATTTGTTTGGCAAGTTTGTTGGAACAGTCCATAACCTGTTACCATTCATTCTTATGCTCTGTAAGCTAGAAAGGGTATTGTTAATGAGAGTAATTCTGTGAATGTTATTGTTGGATAAGTCAAGTATTTTGAGATTCCACTGGTAAGCTATGTCATCTTTTTGGACAATTTCAATGTTGTTGTTTGCAGCATACAGTTCCCACAGGGATTTTGGTAAGTTTTCTGGCAGGCTACTGAGCAGGTTATAAGAAATGTCCAGTATTCGTAAGTGACTGAAGTTAGTTGTCATGTTGTTCAGGTTTTTAATTTGGTTGTGAGACAGATTTAGTGAAGTTATATCATTTTGAAGCCTTGCTGGAATTGTGATTAAGTTCTTTTGTGAGCAGTCTACAACCCTGTTTCCTCCTATGCAGACACAGCTTGAGGGGCAGTTGCAGACAGCTGTTGGTGTTGAGAGTGAAAACACAAAAAGGATGACTGCTGTTTTCTGTAATGCATACTCCATTGTTCTCCTAAAGGAAAGAAGATAGTATTAAATTTTAGGCTAAGCATTATAAGGTAATTCTAATTCTGTGGTTGACCACAGTTTATGTAGGTGTATCTTTATTTTCATTAATGTAGACTTTTATGCCTTTTGTACTGCTGCCACTATAATCTGTATGAACACATTACTCAGTATTATTTGAATGTCTGTGGTTAATAAATTAAAAATTAAATACATGCATTTCAGAGCTAATACTTTGGGGATGGGGGAGCTTACCTGATAGAGTAATACAAATAACATGTTAAAAATTGCTCCTTTCACAAAATGTGGTAAAATTTTCTTCAGAATAAGATTTCAGAGGGAAAGCAAGACTCCTTTAATTTTAAAATTGTGGCTGTTTTGCTTGCTATACATGCTTGATTTAAAGCTATTGTATATAAACTGCAATAATTTAACAAATCCCTTTACATTTTTCTCTGACCCCTATTATTCCATTTGTTAGCAATCAGCTAAGAAAACATTATCTGGAGAGGTACTAATAAGAAGAGTCCTTTTAATGCTTGAAATCTTTTACTGAATCCTGTATGTACCTAAACAGTCCTGTATACTATCAGGAATGGTGATCATGTGATATCAGGTTAAATGTGCTTTGAAGTTTTCATTTCTTTCACATCATAAATGCAGAAAATTTAGACATCACTTAACGTTAAAGCAGATTATTTTCTAGGTACTTCTAATGGTAGTAAAATAAAGTACTGTGTTGTTAAAATCATTGCGCACTACCTTGTGTGCTGTGTAATATTTTCAGAAGCATTTAACTTGCTTCCCCAGGTTCAGATATTTGGTTATATATTTATTATTGTGCTATTCCTTGTGTTTATCACAGACTTGTTTTTCTGAGAGAAATCCACGTAGACCTAGTTGAATTTTGTTTTCTGGCATAGGTAGCATTCTTCTTTTAAATGTGCGGAGTTAAATTGTTTTAAGAATTAGCTTTCACAAAAGACATTGAATATTCGCCTGGCTTACTTAAGCAAAAAAAAAAAAAGAGGTTTCTTACCTTAATCTTTTTCCATAATCCTTAAGTTGCTTTTTAAAATAGAGTTTTGTGTGTATGCCTCATCCTTTGTCGTCGTTCTGAGTAGTAAAGTTACTACAGTTCATTGCTGTGCAGTGTGCTACCTTTATCTGCATTTGCTCCTGCTGTTGGGGGCTCTGCAGCCAATGGATCAGCAGTAAAAGGAATCTGAAGACTGCATAAATGCTGCCATTGCAGAGTCAAAAATGCATAGTTAAGATCCCAGACTCGACAAAGATTCAGCACAGAAAAACATAGCAGGTGCTTGAGGAGAAAGCTGCAAAACATGCATAGCTTTTTCAGAATGGGACAGGTTCAGTATCTTGGAATATGCATCCACATTTTGTGACACCTTTAATAGCATTTGTGCTGGTAAGGGGTAGATGAATATCTAGAAAAGAAAAACCACTGTCCTTTCAAGCATATTGAAATCATTTTGCAAAATGCAAATGGACCTTCCTTTACTGGTAGTAATTAAAGTGGCTGTTGAAAACATTTTTGCATAAAACAGCTTCTCATTGAGAAATAGTTAGATTGCTTCCGTTATAGTGTGTACAAATGTATACTTACTGCATTTAATTGTTGCTGTAATTAATCATGGACGTACAAAGAAAAGAACAGCTTGAGTCTGGCAGTAATGCTTTCTGCTTAGAGGAACAGGAGACTGACTTGAGAAGAAAAAGCTATTTATTATCTCTTAACTAGGGAGTGTCTACATATCCCGAAACCTTGCCCAGTGTGGTTTTAATATTGACGTACACAATGACTTTTACTTGCTGGAATGTTTTTTATGATTTTTCTTACTCAGTAGATTTGATTTAAAGGACATTTTGTTTTACAGTTAAGAAAGGGAATTGCATTCCCTTTCTCTTTCTTAGTTGAATTTATTCTAAAAATTAATGTGGGTCAGATGATATCACCTCATTTGTGACAAATCTGTCCAGGAAAGGAGCGACTGCATGCACTTAGTTCAGAATAGCTTTATAATTTCCTACTTGTCTTGTTGTATGGCTTGTCCAGACCTTTTATTCAGATCATAGAAGTGCCTAAGTTTTCATTACTTTGAGTGAAGGAAGTTATGGCTGTGTTTTCCCACAGTTTCTGAATATTGTGATGACTGCCTCTTCCACATCTTATGCTTAAGCAGTTTAAGATGACTCAGCCACTGGTCCATAGAGTAAAATACTGTATGAAACATGTTTTTTAAGCCAAACAGAGTTTGCTTTTAGTTTTTTTCCCCAGCACCAGTCCACCACCAAGTCATTTGAAAAGTGTTGTATCTGCATATTGGAACCATCCTCGAAAGGTTGTATGTACTTCAGAGGTCTGTGAGCAATTATTGTATTCAACAGCTTCCCTGGATTTACATTTCTAGGAAAATTAGTAACTGAATGGACTAGTTAAAACACAGTTGAATATATTTTTATGGTGAGCTTTACCCTTAATGGTAGGTTTCGAACAGAGGACTTATTGCTGCAGTCATATTTGTCATTATGGTATTTCTCCTTAAGATGGATGTCTCTTCCAAGCAGAATTCTGAACCCATACTAATGTTCCATTCCCATTTGCAGGGCACTTCACATGCCCAAGGCATCAACCAGTATTTATTTAATTTATGTTGCCTTTGTTTACTGGGAAAGTCTGACATGGGTTTAGCTAAATCCATTTTTAGTGGAGGCCCAAGGAGAAAGGCACTTCGGATATTTTACAAAAAATATCAAAATTACTTATAGAATGGTAAGTGTACAGTCAGTATACAGGAATTTAGTCTATGTGATATTTTACAGTCTGCATAAATTTGCAAAGTACATAAAATGTAAGCAGTGTCTGTATGCTTAGAAAGCATATTACATCTCCATCCATCCAAACCCCCTTTTTCCCCACTTTTGCACATGGAGTCAGGGCGTTACTTCAACAGTGACATTCATCTAGAGCCAAGGTTCACTATATGGTTATATACATCTTGTGTACCAGTTGACCATATAAGTGTAAGTCAGTTGTAGTGTAGATTCTTACTTTAGCATACAGAGTATACTGTGTGTTTTTGGTTAAAAAAAAAGTGCTGACAGTCTTTTAGAGTCATTTTGTTGGTTAGTATTTAAACCCCCAGTCTTTAGAGAAAGAAAGAGAGCAAGATGAAGAGGTGTTACGGTTTTACTTGATGTATTCTAATGGGATTCATTGAAAAAGAGAGAATAGATTGGAGGAAAGGAAATGTGCAACATTGTAAGAGAATCCTGTGTATTAAAGGTATAAAGTACCTTGTTGATTGACTATAGAATCTTGGCAAGTATATTACTGGGTTGGAGGGTAGCTATTATTTATGTGCATTAGGAAGGATAGTAACAGGATTGTAAGCAGAAAGGAGGGTGGGGAGGCGGAGTGAATGTGATCGAGATTAGCAGTAGGAGTGTAGATAGAAAGACAGCAAGTAGGAATAGTATGCAGGAATAGAGTTGAGTGGATGGGAGCAGTGAGTGGAGTTTAGGAAGAACTATTCAAGAATGAAAGTGACAGTGGGAGAGAGTGAATGGTGAAGAGCATCTGGAGTTGGGAGTAGGTTGGATGAGATGTGCGCTATATACATAGAGTAGTGGTGAGACCAGTCTGTAGTAAAAACTAGATGAAGGTTACAGAGATAGCCTGTGGGTATGCAGAAGCATTGGCATTTGTCCGTCAGATGAGAAAGATGAGTTTATATATAGATATATATATATATATATATATATATATATATATATATATATATATATATATATATATAAACAACTTGGCTCATAGATTATTTTCAGTGTTAGTGGGATGTGGTTCCAAGCACTGACAGCAGTTGAATACAAGGAGTTTCCTGCACTGTTTGCTGTACATTAGGTGTTGGTGAGAAGCAGTTTGTTTCTAGAATGTAAAGCCCTATCTGGCAGGTATGCTAGAATGATGTTTAGGGATGGGCAGTTTTTGGGCTTATGGAGAAGTCTGTGTACCTTTTTGAGTTGGGTGTGTGTTAAGTAGTGCTGGAATTCTGACAAGTTTAGCTTTTTGATAGCCAGATCATAGAATCATGTGAAGTGTAGGCTGGTGGCATATTTTTCTCTTTTATTATAACATTGTTCCAGTTTAACAATGTGACTTGAAGGTTAGTGCAAAAAAATATAGGTGTGGCATATCGGAGAGAAGGCAGTAAGAAAGTAGTGGTTGTATGTTTTCTGGCTATGTCGGTGAGATATGCTTTAGATCTGTATAGGGACCCAAGTTTATATTTTATATAGATGGATATATAGATAACTTGTGATATGTGAACTTAATAGTTTTAGCTGCTCATCTATGATGCCTAGTAGTTTTACCTGGGTTATCTTGTATTTGTTGTTGTTGGAGGTTCAGATAAAAGACACCTTTTGTGTTGTTCAGGAGTAAAGAGTATTAGGTTGTGTTTTTTTTTTTTTAGGGGGAGGAAGGGTTTACTTAGGAGTCATTAGTTACTTAACTGTGACTTGATAGGATTCTTTGAGGTATTTTAGTTTTGCCATCGTTTTAACAGAGCCGATCAATGTGGAATCATCTGCATGTTGGACGTCAGTAGCATGTTTAGCAGCTATATGTGGGGTTATTAATGAAGAGGTTAAAAAGTAGGGGGCCTGGAACTGACCTTGTGTAACTCCTATGTTTATTGGTAGGAAAGAGGAGAAGTCACTTAGCCATTTTACATCTTGTGCTCTGTTTGAAAGATAACTATTGAACCAATGTAGGAAGGGTTTAGCTAGGCCTATGAAGGGGTTTTTGAAGAATTTTCAGATGGGGTACAGTATCAAAAACTTAGGAAAGCTCTAAGAAAAGTGCTGAAACTAGGTTACCTTCATTTCTGTGTGTTTACAGCTGTAGTGAAGTTCAGTAGTAGTGCTATGATGTGGTCTAAAACTGTTTGTTTAGGAGGAGAAGTTGTTTTTCTAGTAGATAGTTGTTTGTGTATACATTTCCTAGTACTTTAGAAGAGGGTGATAGTATAGCTATTGGCATCCAATAAGAAGGTTCAACTGATGAACCTATGTTGTGAAGGGATGTGAAACATTTCTTTCCCATATTGATGGGAGAGTGTCTTCAGCCAAGGATGTATTCATTAGGATTGACATGGGAACATACATTACAGTACTGCTGTAAAGAAGAGTATACTGTAATTCTCAACATCTTTTTATCTCAGTTTTGTTTCTGGAGTGCTACCAACAGATGTCTGTTTCCCAAAGTACAAAGAGAGAGAGAGACGAGTATTTTAAAGTGGGGTGCTTCTTTCTAGACAGTTATTGTTTCGTATTATGGTAGAATAACAAGTAATCTGTAAGGGTCCGACCATGGACGCAGGGAGGAGGCTACAGCATTCCTTTCAGCACTAAGCAGTACTATTACTGCTAAGCTTGCTCTGTTCCTAGATTTAATGTGTGAATGCAGGTCCAAGTGGCTACTGGCCTATCTTGTTTCCCTGACATGAAGAAAGTGAATAGCTGCTGATAGCCTGTTTGTGTTAGTGTCTTGACTAAGCTGCCTTTGTACACCCATGAAATGCAGACTAGCTTCCCATTTATTTCTTGGCTGCACTGTGAACTGAAGGGACTGATAAAGAGTAAGTTTTGATATTACTTCATTTGTGAAGGATGTTTGGCCCTGAGAAGAGACCCTTTTCCTCCTGGGAGAAAATTGTGTAACATTTTTTTGCACATTGAAGTCTGGAGCTCAGAAAATCTTCTAGCTGAAGTGAGGGCTACTAGGAAAAGTGTCTTCCAGGAGAGGAATTTCAGACTGACTGAACTTCATAGTTCAAAATGGCAGGTTCAGCTTTTCTATAAGAAGTTTCAAATCTCAAGTAGAAGTGTATCTCCTCAAGGTTCTGAGGTAGAAGACACCCCATAAGGAATGCTTTCAGAGTGGTTTGACAAGATTGAGTGGTCTAAGCAAAAGTCTGAAATGGCAGATGGGTACACTTTGATAGAAGAAAAAAACTAAACCTCTAGAAAACAGTTCTGAGAGCTGTTGAAGAGTTATGTAAGTGCTGGGTGAACTACGGTCTTCCCCTTTGGCTGTTACAGCAGACAAAAACAAAAAGAATTCACTTATCCAAATGCATTTTTATGTTATGTTTCTTGTCCTCTTGAACAATGAAACACTTTTTGGGGCAATACCTCTGAAGCATCAGCCTGAAACACTTCATGTTGTTGAATTGAGACACCCCAGGGTGGGATATATTAATATATCCACCTCTTAGGTGAAAAGGGTTCACCCTTTTGCATGGGACTAATAGACCATACCTTGCAAACTTGGAACATCTGAGGAAAAACATACCTACCTTTGGCCAGAAAGGGTTATAAGAACAGGGTCTACCTGGCCTTTCTTTAGAACTTTAGAGAGTAGCAGACATGATGGGCAGGCATAGTCCAGTGTTTGATTTCCAGGTTATGAAGAAGGCATTGATTGCTTATGCCTCTGTACCAAAGCAAGGGGGGTTAATGATTTCTCCCTGGCTGTGAAAGGGTATCCCCCAGTTTCTTGTTATGTTAAAGAACCATCCCCAGGCTTTCACTTGCATTTATACTGAACCATCCGTTTTTTGGTCAGGTAGTCTGATAGGACAAATGCCTGCCTGACATGTATACTGCCTGGAAGTATGGCATTATACTGATGGCCAGGTCTCAGATCTTTGTATAGTCTGCTGGGGGGGTGGGGGTGGGAAAGGGGTGGTTGCCCACTTTTTGACATATCCCATCAGTCTGTTAGTGTATAATTTCTGAGAACCCCAATGTGAGGATCTGTGCTAAGTCCTTGAGGGCGTACATAAATGTGATTTGCTGTTATGTTTGTGTACATTTTTTTCATGTCTGATGCTCATGCTCTGTAAATCTTGAAACTTCCTTTGTGTACCATCCATGTCTATTCTGAGGTATTTCTGATCATTTTCTAGGGAGGTGACGGGGAAGCTTAGGTTACAGTCTGCCCCCCTCCCCCGCACCCCCCCCCCCCCACCACCACCACCACTCAACCACACATAATGAATTACTGCCTTACAGGGGGGAAAGCAGAGATCCTGTGATATAGAGATTGACACCTCACACTACAGGGTTGCAAAGATATTCATTGGTGCAACAGGTACATACATGGCTAAGTATGGCTTTGGGTTCTCTTCCCACTCCAGGTGATTGGATTGCACAGTAGTGCAGCATTGGGGGGGTTCTCTACTCTTTGGATAAGATGTTAAACTGAGGTCCTATCTTTTTGAGCTGATGATAACCCAGGTGGATGTAAAAGATCCCACGGCACATATCAAAAAGTGTAGAGGAAGTTCCTTGGCACCCTGGCTAAATTTCCCCTAGTAGTAGAAATACCACTTTGGGTCTTTCATGTAAACAGGTCACTAGCCTAGTGAGAATAGCCTTGTTATGAAAGAATAAGTAAATAAAAAAAAAAAAAGGCTTCTCAGGTAACACTTCACCATCTTCATATGCAGCTTTGATTGAGGAACAACTGTGGTGGATGGTATGCATTGAGGTTCAAGAAGAGGAACTGGAATATCGGAAAGTGTTTGTGTGAAGTGTATAGAAAGAATTGGCTCATCAGTACTGCCTTTTGCAGAGGCAAATATTTCTTGCAGTCTGCTGTAACTCTTTCTTTCCTCAGAAAGGTTTTGAAATGGAATTGGCTCAGGTTTGACTTCAGATAGCTGGACAGGTGTTTACAGGTATTAAATAGTTTAGCTGAGAGCCTTCTGAAATTTCTTTGGAGAGGCTACTTGTGTGATATAGTGCAAGTAAGGGTAAATGTGATCCCTCTAAGCTGCGGGGTAGGTAAAGAGTATGCTGGCAGTCCTATGTGCTCAGTACAGAATCCCAGACATCAAGAAGGTAAACTAGGAGTACTCAGCAGAATTGGAGATATTGCCTGTTTCTCTTGTGGACAGGTATGGGAAGGTAATCATTTTTTATGTCCAGCTCAATTAGGAATGCACCCCTTGAAAGATAGGCAGGAGGGTTTACAAGGAGATAATTTTAAACTGTTTGTCTTTCAAATTCTAGACTCGAGATCCAGTTTTGGACTCAATAAAATTTTTTTTTGTCAGAAGGCAGTAAAAGTCAATAACCTTTCTGCCTGGTGTTCTTCCTCTTTGACCCTGCTGTGCATTAGCTGGAAGAGGATAAACTGATTGTTCTAGCTGCTGTCTTGGAATAATGAGATACCTCAAAAGGGGAGAATCTGAAAGTTGTATGACATATCCTGCGTTTACAATGTCTAAGACCCAGTGGTCTTGAGTGTGCAGAGCCTAATCGTTTTCAAGTTCCTTTTGGAGTAAGAGACTCCCCTACTGGAAGTTTGGTTGCTTTTTTATAGAATGAAGGTGAGACAGTTGCAGTTGGCTGTTTCTCAGAGCACTAGGGAAGAATATCTGCAGCATTTTTGTCCCTGAAACCACCTTGTCCACGGCTTCTTTAGGAACTGGTTTTTGCATTTGACCAGTTAGACTTTCATTTGTTCTTTGTAAAATGTCTTTGTTTAGACACAGTGCTCTTAAAATATTTAAGGACTTGAGGAGGTGGAGGAGAGAGATTTTTGCCTTATTGAATGGTCTTTCCCTCCTCTTGTTTCTTAAAAACTTCAGGGTAGGGATGGTCAAAAAAGAATGCCTTATCCAGAGGGACATTTAGCAGCTACTCTCTTACTTCTTCAAGAAAGGACAAAATTCTTATCCAGGTATGTCTCGTAATACCTATGCCTGAAGCAGCTGCCTTGACACATATATCCACTGTATCATATCCACAGTTTGTGGTACAATGCCAAGTTTTGCTCACTGTCAGGATGACCTACTAAAGACTCCAGGGGGACTGTAACATGCCACTCTCATGTAAAATAACCACAGGGCTAAAACTGGTCTCTCCACCTTAAGTTAATGAAAACACACAAAATAAAACTGTCTGTTAAACCAATTTTGCCCCTTATGTTAAACAGGACTTCTTCAAAAGTTATATATTCTCGAAGGTCTCGTTTTAAAACCTTTGTTTAACCATGTGATCTATTACATAATTTCAAACCAAGACTAAAGATAGGTAAAGTGCCAGGACCTTTTTTGAAGGATAGCACGTACAAACAACACTGTGTACTGTACCCAGAAATATAACAAGTACTTAATTGCTGTCGTATACACATAACATATTATAAAAAATAAAGATATAAAAATGAAAGTATGAAATATATTGTCCTATTTTAAAATTATTTTGATCTTAAACCACCATTGACTTCATTTTAATACACAAGTCAAAGACTAAACTTCATTTAACCTGGGGGGGGGGGGTAGCATTAGTTTTTCGTTACCAAAACAGTTCTCTTATTTATAGCCACACACTCCATGTTCGCCTTTGTGATTTGAGATTATTTTCTATAAGATCTGAAGTAAAAAGCTGCGATCAGAATAGTGGTAGGTATGCTTAACAATGCAATGTTTAGATTTCACCTTTTAATGTCACGGGTATGCTTATATACGCTTTTCTTTAAAGTTCTACCAATATACCAATATAAACACACATGTGGTTTCTGGCTTGTGTTTATGGTTCCTCATGTGTGGTTCTGGTCACTGTCAGAGTGAGTTTAATTATTTTGTCCTTCCAGGGTTCATCTGGTATCTCTTGAGCTGCATCTTCAGTTTGTTTTCATAAGTTGTCCTGAAATTGGGGTGCTTGTAGTTGCTCAGATAGTGGAGGTGTGCACTTTATTGCCAAACATATCTTGAATTCTGCTCTCTCTCTCTCAGTATGCAGGGTGTTAAAGGAAGTGGACCACTTTAGAACCACTAGCTGCATCCGTAGAGACTGTTGTTGCTCAGCAGTAGGATTTTTGTAGAGCTATTTGTGCTTTTCCTGCAACCCATAAAACGTGCCTTGTCTTTTTTGTGCAGATGGCTTTGAGTTTGTTTGTAGAGCTGCAGTATTGAACAACACATTTAAGTGTCTGGATTAGTAAAGTTAAGTCTTAATTCTTCAGCTGCTCACATACAAGAGATTTTGAAAAATACTGTTTTGTACACCATTCAGCTGTTCAACTTCACATTTGACATTCTCTTGTAAGATTTAAGGTTTCCCAAAACATGACATCGGAGAGGGGCCTGAGTAAGTGGAGTCTTCATTATCAGTACCGCATTCCTTGGGGAGCTGGTTTTAATCTAAATAGGTGAGGTCTTCCTCTTCTAGGTCTGAAGCCGAGGATCCTTTCTACATTTTTGAGAAACTGGGAGGAGGATTGGTGAGGCCTTTTTGCAGAGCTGTGTAATATTTTGCACAAAACGTTTATCATTGAATAGAATAGAAACATAAGCCATGGGTACTGGTACATTGGATCGAGATGGGGTTGATACAAGGCCAGATATTCCACTGCTTGCAACAGGAGCAGATGCCCGAGGGAGTGGTACTAGAGTTGTTGAGACAGCTGCATGTGATTGAGTGACTAAAATTTCAGGAAGAACTGTGTAAGGCACCTCACTTGAAATATCTGTAGCTAAATAGGTAGAGGGAGCTGCAACTGCACCTTGAGCACCAGCAGCAGGCACCTGGAAGGCACTGGGTGTGCGTCTGTCTCCAAAAAGATTAGGATAATAAGGCAGTGAGGTTAATTTATGGTCTTGAACCAAGGCTGAACTAACTTGGGCTTCACTAGACCCTATAGGAGATGTATATCTTGCCAGCTTCTTTCACTCTGGTCTTCAGTCCCCGCCTGGCTTCATAAATTTGTGACTGAAATCCCTCCCAAGCAAAATAAACATTGGGGATGACAGCCTTTTGGCAGAATCTGTATTCCACAGACACATTTGTTGGTAACCTTTTCCTGGGGACATCATTCCACACACAATTAACCAAAAAGAACCAGTTAGCAAAATTGCAAATAAGTGTAGGCATTTTAAAGAAGGCAAAGCCAAGGGTATTCTTTCTAATGGAATTATAGGCCTTAAACCATGGCAGCCTCAATGGCATAGGTTGGTACTAGGCTGTCAGCCCTAGGGCCTATACAAGCCTAGCCAAACAATTCCCCGGATATTTATTCCCACAATATTTACTTCCTTGGACCCCTGTCTGTCAGGGTGACTGACATGATCCCTGGGGTAAATTTCCTATATCCCATCCAGTCGTCAAGGTTCCTGTTGAAGAGGGCCATGGAGGCACTCTGCTTGACATGTATGGGCAGTCTTTTCCAGGGTATGGGGAGTCTCTGGGTCAGGAACCTATCCCTCCAGCATGTTTTGTTCATTGTGATGTCAAGGTTTAGATCCCTGGAGTATGTGGCTCTGAGTGATTGGGTTTTCTTTAAGTGGAGCATGTCCAACAGCTCAGGGTTTGACATGGCCTTGTATGTTAAGCAGAGATCACCTCTGCGTAGACAATATGTCACAGAGTATACCTGGAGTTTTTTTAGACGGTCAGCATAGGGCATCTGCTTTAGGCCTGTGATTCTTTGTGAGATATTTCTGTGGCCTTTCCAGCTGTTGCAGATGTCTTGTGAGGTACATACCAAACGGTGCATTGTACTCTATAATGGATCTAATAAGGGATGGGTACAGTGGGACATTTACCTCCTATTTTCTGGATGAAAAGCCCTTAGTGATGAGGTGTGCGACATAGAAAGATTTCCTGACTGTTGTGGCGATGTGGTTATTGAAAGTGAGACCACTGTCCACCTGTGTCCCTAAGTCTCTCATCACACTTTTGGTGTTTAGTATACTGCCACCTATGTGGTAATTCATGGGTACATGATTTTTCCCAAAGGGAAAAACTATACAATGTGAGAGTGTTCAATCTCGCCGTTTGTTCTTACACATGGGTTCTGAGCCGATCTCGGCTCCGTGTCGGCCGCTTGCAAGCTCTGCATCGAGAAGAAGCTCGAGATCACCTAATACCCACAATCCCCCTCTGCCTTTACCTCAGATCTAGTTTGCCGCTGCAGCGTTCGCATCACTGGGTCGAGCTCGAGCACCTAAGATAAGATTAAGATATTTTTTCTTGTATTTTTTCTTGGTACTTTTGTCTTATAAGGTTATTTAGTGAATTTTTGTCTGTGTGTGGTAAGGTTGAGGGAATCTCGGTACCTTTAAGTTGTTAAAACTTATTTAGAGTTCTCTTCGGGGCCTACCACCCCTTTCTTGGCGAAGGGCGTGGGAGCGGATTGACTAATATTACTGGATTTGACAATATTACAGGACTAGACTATTTTACTGGATTTGACTTTTTTCTCCTTTATAGTGACATGTCTGAAAAGGCTAAATCGGGGTTTAAGCGTTGCCAATGTGGGCAAAAAATGTCAGTAACTGACAATCATAGTTCCTGCGTCTACTGTCTTGGCCCTCTCCATCTGCAAGAAGACTGTTCTATTTGTCATTCTTTCAGTGGGAGGGTCATGACAGATAGGCGCAGGAAACTAATGGATAGAGGTTTGTTAAAACCTTCCTTTCAGGAGGCTCTGGATGCTTCTGACCAGGCATCCAAGTCCTCGAAGGAATCGAAGACGTCGGAGCCCAAGTCATCGGCTCCGAGCTCTTCAACTAAAGTTAGATCACCGGTTCCACAGACTTCGGGGCCGAGTGTTCAACTGTTGTCAGTTTCCGAGCCTCGAGTCTTGGAACCGGTGATGGAGCTCCCTCCCCCGACACTGTTGAGGTCGGCTCCGTCTTCGGTTCCTTCGACCCGTTCTTCCAAGCCCCTCTCCGACATCGATGTGGACCGTGTGGTGCAGAAATTATTGGAGCATACGGCCCTATCCAAACTTATATCGGTTTCAACCCAATTGGTGTCGAAACTTGAAGGCCTTCCATTATCTCCATCCCTTCCTCCTCTGAGACCTGTCCAGTCTTTGGAGCCGGAAGAGGTTGATCTACTGATTGTGGAGCCCTCGGTGCCAGAACCGTCCTTTTCTCGGTCGGCTCCGTTCACCTCGACTCCGTCGGATCCGGTACCCGGAGTCTCGGAGCCGACGATCCATCCTTGGTTCCGGGGCCGAGAGTCGAACCGATGTTTCGGTTCCGACTCTTCCTCTCGGGGCCTCGGCGCGGATCGATTCGGCTCCGTCCTCGGGGTCGATGCCCTCGGTGCCTGTTTCGGGGATTCTTCCCATTTCTTCGGAACCGGGAGATTCCTCGACTCGGGACCCGGGGGCCTTCGATCTCATTAGGAAGGTGTTGTCTACCCAGACAACCACATCAGTAGAAGCTGCCTCTCCTCCCCATAAAGGACCGTTATCTTCCTCTGCACCAACGGCCACATCCAAGCGTCGAGCACCGGTGTCTCAGCCACCCCTGGAGGGTGCCCCCTCTTCCTCGGAGGCTTCTTCGGATGCTCCCCCGAAGAAGTCCCTAGGAAAAGATTGTGTAAGAGGAGACACTTAGATTCTCCACAAGAATCTTTGACATCCGATACTGACTTGGATGAGTCAGAAGGGTCCCCAAAGTCACCTTCAGAAGATGTCTCCTTTTCTGACATCTTGGAGATCCTAAAACAGAGAGGTGATTGGCAGTCCCTTCCCCCTTCTGAGGATGAGTCAGTCTTGCTGAAGGCATTCGGTGCTCGCCCTTCCTCCTCCTGGGTCACTCCGCCCTTCGATGAGTTAATGGAGTTGATTGCTCGAAGGGCGTGGGAGACACCTGACACGGTGGAACCAGTCCCTAGGAAGCCTAATAAGTACATCACTGCACCCCAAGACAAGGCTTACCTCACAAAGGAGTTCCAGTGGATGCCATGGTGGTGGCAGCGGCCACGAAAAAGGAGATGTCGGAATCTTCCTCATCTGTCCATCCGCCTAACAAAGATTCCAGGACTATGGACAGATACGGGAAGCGCATTTTTAGTTCAGCGGCTTTTTCTATGCGATCCCTGAACTATTTGACCCATTTTACACGCTACAGAGGGATCTAATCAAAGAGCTGGGAGATACCCTCCAGGGTACTACAGATGCTGCGGTCTCAGAGAAAGTTACAGCACATCTCAATACCCTTACATCCATTGTTAACTCATCCATGAGGCTGATATCATACGCAGCCGAAGGATCGAGTAGGGCAGCAGCTTCAGCGATTGCTCTTCGCAGGCAATCCTGGATGCGCTTATGTTCCTTTGCGGAAGCCTTCAAGTCTTCCTTTACTAACGCCCCACTTGATGGTGCCACTGTCTTTGGCCCCAAAGTAAAGGAGACCCTTACCCGGTGTGAACAGGAGGGAAAGACTCTGTCTGCTGTCGGAGTCCGTTTTTCCACCCCTTCCAGACCGTACCCCAAAGGGCAACGTGGTGGGAAAATGTGGTTTCGAAAACCCCGAGGAGCTTTCCCAGGCACACAGGGTGATGCTCCCTCTAGAGGCAGAGGAGGGGGCAGAGGTGGAAGACGCTGCCCTGGCGGCAGAGGGGGTCCGCAAAACCAAGGTGACAGGGATACACCCCCTGGAAAACCTTTCCAGCACTCCTGAGAGGAGGCCCGACTGTCCTGCTCTGGAGGCAGTCGGGGGTCGCTTAGCTTTATACCCTCAGGCCTGGCAAAATATTACTACAGACAACTGGGTAAAAAGCGTTGTTACCAGAGGTTACAGAATACCGTTCCTATCCACCCCCATTCCAAAGAGAAAACTCCCAGATGTACCGCCCCATCTGCGAGACCCAGCAGCTATAGAAATTTCAAAGCTGCTAGAAAAAAGAGTCATCCAACCAGTCCCAACGGACCAAATAGGATTCGGAACTTACTCAAGGTTCTTTTTAGTTCCAAAGAAGACAGGGGACTGGAGGCCTATTCTGGACCTAAGCAACCTCAACACCTTTGTCAAGAAAGAAAAGTTCTGAATGGTCACGCTTCAATCGATCCTTCCATTCTTACAGGACGACTGGATGTGCTCAATAGATCTGAAGGACGCATACTACCACATCAAAATGGCCAGGGCGTCCAGGGATCATTTGCGCTTCCGGCTGGGAGCCAGTCACTATCAGTTTCGAGCCCTGCCCTTTGGTCTGACCTCAGCCCCCAGGGTTTTCACCAAATGCATGGCAGTGGTAGCGTCTCATCTGAGACGCCTAGGATTCCAGGTGTTTCCGTATCTGGACGACTGGCTCCTTTCTGCCACCACCCGGCGCCAACTGATACAGGCCAGGGATTACACCCTACAACTTTGTGTTCACCTCGGAATTTCCGTAAATTTCAAAAATCTTTACTACAGCCATCACAGCATATCTTATTCATAGGAGCGGAATTAGATACGCATCATTTAATTCTAAGGCTCCTCCAGAAAGGATAGTCTCACTTCAAAGCCACATATCTCTCCTTCTGTCGTCCAAAAAGTCCCCAGCAAAGCTGGTTCTGAAGGTCTTGGGTCTCATGGCAGCTTCTCTCATTGCGATACCATTGGGAAGACTGCACATGAGAGTTCTACAATGGCTACTGTTTGCACAATGGTCGTTCCAACAGCTACCTCTGACACACGAAATTCTGATTACAAAAACATGCAAATCACACCTAACCTGGTGGCTTCAGACTTGCAACCTTTCCAGCGGAAGACCATTTGTGCTACCCACGCCGTCAGCGACGATAACCACGGACGCTTCCCTGATAGGGTGGGGGGGCATCTTTCAGGGACAGACAGTCCAAGGCGAATGGACCAATTTGGAGTACAATCTGCACATCAATGTTCTGGAGTTGAGGGCAGTGTTTTTAGCGTTGCAACACTTTGCTCCCCTTCTTCCTCTGGGGACTATTGCAGTTCAGACAGACAACATGTCTGTAGTCTGGTACATAAACAAGCAAGGGGGGGGAACCAGGTCTTATCAACTATGCAGAGAGGCCATGAGAATTTGGCAATGGGCGTAGTCCACGGGTCGCTTTCTGATCGCAACGCACATCTGGGGTCATCCAACGTCATAGCCGACAGGCTGAGCAGAGCAATTCTGTTACCTCACGAGTGGTCCCTCAAACAGTCAATTGCGAAGACGATATTTCGCAAGTGGGGCCAGCCTTCCTGCGATCTCTTTGCGTCTCCAATGAACGCCAAATGCAGGAGCTACTTTGCCCTATTACCCCCTCCAGGGGAAGTCCCCAGGGACGCGCTGGTGCACGATTGGCCCCCGGGTCTCCTGTATGCTTTTCCTCCCTTTCCCCTGATTGCAAAGTTTCTACAGAAAGCCAACAACCTTCAGAGGACGATAATCCTCATTGCCCCATTCTGGCCTCGTCAAATTTGGTTCCCCTTTCTATTGCAACACCGCATTCGAGGACCTTGGATTCTGGACCCAGAGCCAGATCTACTGACTCACTCGTCAGGAGTTCCTCACCCATCTCTCGAATCACTCCATCTAGCAGCTTGGCTGCTCCGCTCTTTCTAGCCAGGTCTGACTCTCTTACACCGGCAGTTCAGAATATATTAGTGGCTTCTCATAAAGCTTCCACTACAAAGACCTACACCAGTAAATGGAAGCGTTTGCCTTCTGGGCGAATTCACATCATTTGGACCCTGTTATAGCTCCGTTAAACAAGATCTTGGAGTTTTTGACAGAATTGTTCCATGAAGGAGCTTCTCCTGCCACTTTAAGAGTACAATTGGCTGCCATTTCCAACTTTCATGTGGAAGAATGTGGTGCGCCTGTTATGGCTCACAGACTTTGTAAGGCTTTTTTAAAAGGATCCTTTCATATTAGACCACCAGTGAGAACTCCTACATCACCTTGGAATCTGAACCTCTTACTTTCTAAATTGATGTTGCCCTTTTGAGCCAGCCTCTGTTTGCCCATTAAAGTTTTTATCGTGGAAGACTCTCTTCTTGGTAGCCATTACATCTGCTAGGCGGGTGTCTGAGCTTCAGGCTCTTTCTATTAAACACCCTTATTTGATTTTCCACTCTGACAGAGTATCTCTTCGCACTAATCCATCCTTTCTCCCCAAAGTTTGCTCTACCAATAACATTAATCAGTCCATTGAATTACCCACCTTTTTCAAAAATCACACTAATAAGTTAGAGTATATGTTGCACAAATTGGATGTCCACAGACAACTCAGGTTTTATTTGGATAGAACAAAAGATCACAGGAAATCTGATCAACTATTTGTAGCTTTTGCTGACAGCAGGAAAGGTGTAGCGGTTACTAAATGAACTCTTTCCAAATGGCTAACTGATTGTATCATATACGTTTATGAGTCTTCTAATCAAACCTTATCGGTCAAACCTAAAGGACATTCTACAAGATCAGTGTCTACATCCTTGGCTCACGCAGCTCGCCTACCATTAGACACGATTTGTGCAGCTGCTACTTGGGCTAAACCGCATACATTTATCTCTCATTACAAAGTGGACAGGGATTCTAGGGATAGGGCAACCTTTGGTTCCACTGTGCTCAAGAACGTTCTCCCGTGAGTTCCTCAGGAACATGGAGCTAGGGGCGCTACCCATGTGTAAGAACAAATGGCGAGATTGAACACTCTCACATATAGAAGTTATGTCCTTACCATAACGTTCCATGTGGAGTGTTCATCTCGCCTTTGTTCTTACATTCCCACCCTCCCACCCTCAGGAAGAACGTTCGATTTGGTGCCTGGTCTGGAGTATTTTCCTGCTGCATTTGCAATAGTTGTATTTGTATGATACACTTGTGTGTATATATATATATGTATATAGATGATCTTTGATTGTGTAAATTTTGGTATGAGTGTGCTCTCTCTGACTGCTGGTTTGCTTGCAAACTAGATCTGAGGTAAAGGCAGAGGGGGATTGTGGGTATTAGGTGATCTCGAGCTTCTTCTCGATGCAGAGCTTGCAAGCGGCCGACACGGAGCCGAGGATCGGCTCCGAACCCATGTGTAAGAACAAAGGCGAGATGAACACTCCACATGGAACGTTATGGTAAGGACATAACTTCTATTTTCTTGGCATTAGGCTTGAGACCATGGATCTGGCACTAAGCATCTGTTTCTGTAAGGCCCTTTTGTAGAATATCTACATCATTTGGGGATTCAATAATGGCTCCCAGTTTGCAGTCATCTGCAAACCTTTTTAGCCAGAGTTCCTTTGTGTTGGCCTGTACTTCAGAGAAGTAGATGCCAAACAAGAGCATTCCCAGGACTGAACCCTGAGGTACTCCACGTATCGCTTGTCTGGAGCTGGATTTGGAGTCCGCTACTTTCTGTCAGTAACCCAGTTGGCAACCCATAGAGTGATGTAGGGATTTATGCCCAGCTTAGTAAGTTTATCTAGGATTCCAGAGTGGGGGATGGTGTTGAAGGCCTTGGCGAGGTCCAGATAGGCTGTGTGGACCACCTTACCCTCGTCCACAGCTCTGGAGACTGATTTGAAGAAGTCAATCAGGTTCAGGAGACAAGATCGGCCCTTTCACGAACCCAAACTGGGTAGGGTCCAGTGTTTGAAGGTTACCAATGTCTTTGTTTATAAGTTCCATGCCCTTGTAGATCAGGCTCGTCAGACTGATGGGACGGTAGTTCCCGGGATCCAAGGTGGATCCCCCCTTGTGGAGTGGGATAACTGTAGCTGTGCGCCACTCAGTGGGCAAGAAGCCTGAGGTGAGGCTATGATTAAACATGACACTTAGGTGAGGTGCCAGCTCATTTTGTAGTTCATGTAGTACACAGCCCATGGATGCTGTATTCTTAGCTTTTGAGAGTGTGGTTTCTACCTGTGTGGCCGTGATTACCAGAATTTGGCAATCTTTTGGTATTGAGATGGGCCCTTTAGCGGGTGAGAGGAGGGTAAAGTTGGCATTAAATCAATCTGCCAGGATATTGGCAATATCCTTGGGATCAGTATATTTAATGCCTTTCTGTTGTAGCTCAGAGCAGATATGAGCATTGCCATTTAGATTCTTGACATGACTGTAGAATGCCTTGTGGCTGTCTTTGGAATCTTTGGCAATTTTATTTTTGTAACTAGCTTTGGAGGATTTTATGAGAATATCAGCTTCTTACTGAGGCTGGTAAGGGAGTTTTTTGCATCCTGGGATTTTCATCTTTTCTGCAACAATTTCTTCCTTCTGTTGTATAGTTTGTTTACGGCAGGGGACCACCAGATTGGCTTTCTTTTTTTGGAGGAGAGCATCTTGGTTCTATTTAGGATGGCACGATTAATGCATGAGTGGATGTGCTTGTACAGTGCCTTAGTGTAGGATTCAGCAGTCGAACTTTCAGCTCCCGTCTGCATGGGTGCCATGAAGTTTGTCACTTCTGACTTAAGTAACATGAAGTTGGCTTTGGAGAAGTTTTTTACGGAGGTTTCCTTACTGGGGGGTGGGGGGGTGGGTGGGATGTGGATGATAAGGGTGATTTGCTTATGGTCAGACCTGACCAATGAGGGGGTGACCACTGGTGTGGAGTATCTATCTCCCATGTTGGTAATGACCAGGTCTAGGATATTGAAGCCGCTGGTAGGACAATGGATTAGTTGATCCAGGGCGTTGGAATTTATGAATTATAAGAACAGTTGGGAAAAGGTGTTGGTACCCGAGTAGTTTGCTCAGTTAATGGCAGGGTAGTTGAAATCACCCAGTATTAAGGTGTTTGGTTTTATCTTAATATTTTCCAGTATGTTTAGAAAGGTGTAGTGAGAATCTTGGGGCATGGTGGGGGTTCTGTAGCAAGCTACAATTTGGATTGCAGTGTTACCTATTGTTAGTTGCACCTAGAGAATTTCAGATGCATTGTGTTGGGCAACTAGCCTGGAGGTGTGAATTTCCTTGGTGAATACGGACATTCCTCCACCTTTAGTCTTTCAGTCTTTGTTTAGTGGCCGAAAAGTGTGGTAAGAGTTGTAGCCTGGTATTGCAGGGGTGCTCTCTGGAGTCTTGAACCAGGTCTCAGTTACTGCACAGATACCAATGTTCTCCATTTTTAGCAGTGCCTCAAGAGAGTGCATTTTGAGGTTTAGACTTTTAGAATTGAGTAGCATTACCTTCAGATTTTGCATACTTGTATCTGTTACAGTGGTGGTTTTGTCCTTTGAACCTTGCCTAAAAACGGCACTATAGAAATGGCAAGAGCTTTAGCCAGTAACCTGAATCCCAGGGGTGACAGGTGCAGACCATCTCTGGCAAAGCATTGTGGTTTGTCGATCATCTCGTCCCAGGCAGACAGATACTGGATCCCCTTTGAATGACACCAGAAGCTTAGCCAATTGTTGAAGTCAGTCATTTTGTCCTTAAACTGTGATATCATTCTGGGCGAAGGCAGGATGCTACTCAGGGCTAGGGTGATACCTGCCTGGGCCACATGACCCGAAAGCTCTTCCATCTCTCTTTTCATGTAGTCCACGGAGGTACGTCTCAAGTCATTCACTCCAACATGGACAATGACAGAGTCATATTTATTTATTTATTTATTTTACATTTGTTGTCCGGGCTAGTCCAACTGGATATATGTCCATTTTCAGTAGAGGCCCGGGGAGAAAAGCTCCAACAAAAACACACTATCATTTATACTATGTGACATTTACAGATGCAGCTAAATATACAGATAATTATCCCATTCTTTACATTTTGTTGCATTTCTGTAAACAGAATCATGGTACATTTCAGCTATGGTTAGCCATTCAAATATTTAGCTAGTAAAATTTAAATATAAGAGAGTACTCTTTTTGTAGTTAACAGAAAAAGTAGCTAGCTTATACACTCTGTTAGTCATTAACAGAAAAGTAACTAGTTTATGCAAGTGTGGTGTTTAGTACCCTGAGAAAAATTGAGGTAGTTAGTCCGGGTTAGAACAAGGGCATAGCCACTGTGATTTAAGGTATGGCTTCAGTTTGCTTTTAAATAGTGTAGTAGAGGTAAGGGTGGTTAGGTCTTTTGGGAGGGAGTTCCAGGTTCTGTCCACAGTATTAGCGAACAAGGAGTCACCAGCCATATTGTTAGCTTTACCTATTTGATGAGCGTAGGGTCTTGAGGTTGTCATAGGGGGTAATTAGGTTAGTAAGTATTGGTGTGTTAGTAGGATCTTGTGGGCATCTGTAAACTGGTTAAATAGTATAGTATTTGGCAATTCTAGCCATCCTAGCTGCTTAAGATTATCACAATGATGGGCTCTGAAGGCAGACCCAGTTGCAAATCTGGCAATGTTATTGTAGGAGATTGCTAGCATGTTGAGGTTGTTTTTACATAGTTTCGTATATATAGGATAGGCATAGAGAAGGGTAGATATTAAGTGGGTATGGGCAGTGGTGGTCCTGGCTAGTGGAGTCAAAAAGGGTTTAATCCTGTATAGAGATCCTAATTTTCTGTTGACTGTTTTTATAGTACTGTTAATTTGGGAATCAAAAGTCAGGTTGTTGTCAATTAGAACCCCAAGAAGTTTAGTAGTAGAATCAGGAGATGTAATAGTACCATTGTTTGATGTCACAGTAAAATTAAGTGGGGAGGCCCTACGGTTGGGAGTAAGTAACAGCAGTTTTGTTATTTTGGGATTCAGGATGAGGCATCAATGTAGAATACATTTCTTGACTGTGTTAAACACATTTTGGGTTAGGGACTGTAGGCATATTAATGTGAAATCATCCACGTATTAGATACAAGTAGCTTGAAGTATAATATAATATAGCTAATTTATAAAAATAGAGAATAGGAGAGGGCCTAATATAGAGCCTTGATGGACACTAAGGGCAACTGGGAGGTTGGAGGAGAAGTTGTTTTCCCATAGGACAGCCTGCTGTCTGTTGTCTAAGTATGATTGGAACCATTGAATAGCCAGTGTGTCTAGATACAGGTTTTTGAGTATATTTATGAGTAAGTGGTGGTTAACCATATCGAAGGCTTTCAAAAGATCAATGAAGAGAGCTGAGGATAGAGTGTCGTTGTTGTGATTCTTATTAATACAGTCAGAGAAAGATGAGAGCAGAGGTGGTGCTATGAAATGGTCTAAAACCATGTGGGCAGTTGGCAAGTAAGTTGTTTTCTATTAGGTGGTTGAACAACTGCTTATAAATGCATTTCTCCATGATCTTTGCCAGTGGAGATAATATGGCTATAGGTCTATAGTTTGATAATTCATTGGAGTTACCACCCTTATGCAAGGGGATAATGTGTGCAATTTTCCAGTTTAATGGGATACTTCCTTCAGTAATAGTTCTGTTAATCAGGATGGAAATTGGGTAGGCTATGGCTTTTTCAGCTTTTTGCAGGTATTCTGCAGGTAATAGGTCTGCAGAGAGGGTGGTAAGTTTAAGCTTTGTAAAAGGGTACAGACAAGGGATGTAGGAACAGGTTGAAAGTGAAATGATGGGGGGTGCATTAGTGATGGAGGTTGATTATGCTGTGTAAGGGGATAGCTGATTGGCATAAAAGAATAAAGCCCTGATTATGGTCCAAGCCACATGAATTTGATTAATAAATTGTATACTTGACTGAATTGGCAGGTGAAGCTTTCATGCTGGTCCTGGAGTATGTAGTAAGGTGGGATAGGACACATGCTACTACTGCTTTCTTATTCCTAAAAAATGGAATGTTCCTCTATGCTTTTCTGCCATTTCCTCTGAGATCCATGGTTTCCATGGTTCTTAAGATCCAGAAAGACTCCCCAGTGATTGTGGTGGTGATAACATTTTGGGCCAGGCAGCAGTGGTTTTCTTTTTTTTTGAAGCTGTCCAAGGGCAGTTGTCCTGTTTCCTTGCGGACTGGATTAACCCCACAAGAGGTTGTTTGATGAGCCATAACCTAAAAAATCTTCAGTTGACTGCCCGAATAATAGAATTTTGAAACTTTTAGGCTCATTTTTTTCTAAAGATGTGCAATAGGTACTGAAGGAGGCTAAAAACATCTGGGAAATCATATGTGTAACTGGAAAATATTTTCTACATGGTACCATTCCAATAACCAGCTCCTTTTTAAGACCCAGTTTCCTCTGGTTGTTGTTTATTTGTGATAGTTATTTACCCTCTGACCTTTCTTAGTTTTCTGTCGGGATTCATCTGTCTGCCATTTCTGCTTGTCTACCCCCCTCCCCTCCGCACACACTTTCTTCCTGTCCTCAAATCAAGCAGTTTTTGAAAGGATTTCACATATCTATCCACTTAGAAAACAGGTGCATCAACCTTGGGATATTGTCTTTGTGCTTGTAAAGCTAACATTTCATCTGAACTGGCTCATCAGACTTCTTTGAAATACTGGCACTGTGGAACAGAGGTTAGCCATGTTTTCTGCAACTGTTGGAGTCCCCTTAGTAAGCAAGGGATATCCATTGTTGTCAGTCATGCCCCTGCTTAGCCATAATGTTGTGTCCATCTCTGGGGAAGCTGTTGCTAGCAGTATTTGTCTGTTTGTCCTAAGTTTCATGTAAAAAAGAGAAAAGTAAACATTAACCATCTCCTGTGTCAGTTTATCTAAACAGGAATAATTTGTTATGCTTGGTTCAGGGTCTCATACAGGCTATTGAGCTTTCTTGTAAGGTAGTTTCTGGTAAAAGAAGAGGTACAGTGTTTGAAATATGTAGGGGAATGTGAAAAGACAGATGCATTTTTTTCTGCTTATGTTTCTGATTCAAATTCTGAGGCGAGTGTGGTGTTTGACTCTCCCTGTGAGGGATTCACTCTCTCTGAGATGATTTCAAGACTAAGCCAGTGTTTTTCATTGGCAAAACACTGAGATTTCTTATTCCCATAGAAAATACTATAATTTGTTAGAATTGGAATTTCCAAAACCCTTACCCATTCCCTGGCAATGCTGTTGTCAGCACCTGTGTTTGCCACAGCCTGTGATTTCCTTAACAGCCAAACTGCTTGCCCCCATGAAAGCAGATAAGAGTGTTCAATCAATCTTTCAGGTTTTTATACACTGATTCCAGACCTGACCGAGCAGCTGCAACTTTAGTTAATCTAGCTTTTGCCAAGCATTTTCTTAATCTTAAACCTTCTCCTTCAGACAAGGATGGTAAAGCTTTAGATAAGTTTGGCGGAAAAGTGTATGCTTCTGCAACTTGTCTTTTAGAATTCTGAATTGCCAGGCTCGTGTGTTAGTTTTTATTGGGTAACCATTTGAAATGTCAGGGTCTGCTAGATTGAATCCCGAAACACAGAGACTGAATAGCTGTAAAACTGACTTACACATACCAATTCCAGGGTGGCCATTTCTTGCAATATTCCCTTTTCTTTGAAGTATGGCAGTTTTGGAGTTGGTATATATTAGTTTAGGGATGCTTGCTCCCACCTCCGAAGGGTGCAGGGGGACTTGCCCCTTTGCAGAAAGAAGTTTAAAAGAGAAGAACAGTCTGTGACATTCACTCTTCTCTTGGGTTTTTGTCGGCACTCAACATTTCAAGTGCCAACATTTCACTAGGGAGCCTTTTTACTGATTAATTGTGAAAGTATGAGGAATATTTTGGCTGCAGTTTCCTGTTATGAGGAAAATTCAGATTTGTGTAATGTAGTTTTTTTTTCTGTTTCTCAGGTCACTACATATTGTTTCAAGTGTGTTTATGACTCTGTAGATACTGCTTCCAGGGCTGTTGCCACTGGTACTGTTTTGAGTAGTTTGCCTGGCAGAATTCTGAGAACCTCCCAGTAGATGCCAAAAAATACATTTTGAGTTCTTCTTTGCATAGAGATTTAGTTTTTGGAGCCTGTACTGCAGAGGTTGTCAAAAAGTGTGATGACAAAAGTAAGCTGATGCGGGAAATTTCTCAGATTTTTTCAGCCTTCCTTTTCTAAGTTCTCTCAACAGTTTTTCTGCTCTCTTGTCCAGTTTGGCAAGATACAAAATAAATGGTCTCAGCAGAGTACTGGTAAGCATTTATTTAAAAAGCAATGGCAGGAAGGGTCCCGAACAAAGGATAGTCAAAGAAGGCAGAAAGACTGTATAAAGGAGCTTTGCCCCCCCCCACCCCAGCAGTCCCTTACCCCTTCCAGAAGTCTGAATGTCCGTTGCTGTCTTTGGCAACAGATTGTTTCAGACATGTGGGCCCTGAATATGATTAATCTAGGTTTCAAATGGCAGTGGAAGGAAATTCCTCTTCAGGGGATTCATCATCTGCCAGACCTTTTCCTTCCTGTCGTACATCATATAAGCCATTTCATCCTGCTTCCCAGTTGTAGAAGGGAATTTATTCAAGAATGTTTTTTGTGCCAAAGAAAGAGAATTCCTGGAGACTTGTTCGAGTCTTTCTTTCCTAAATCATTTTGTGATGGTGCTCAAGTTCAAAATTTATTTCACTTCACAATCTGTTACTCAATCCTCATTTGTGTTTTTTAGTAACCTTAATTTTAAAATGTACATTTCATCACATTCCTAGTCCTCCAGATTTCAGTTGTTTCTTAAGGTTGTGTGTGTCTGGACACCATTATCCGTTCTCTGCCTTACCATTTGGACTATCCACTACTGCAGGTATGTTGACAACGTGTCTAGCTCCTGCAAGACAGCATTGCAGATTACAGAGTATCAACATTTTTTTTCATATTTAGATGACTTGCTTATTGTTAGAGTCTTTTTCAAAGTATCAGGAATCTTTCACATGAGTGGGCTTCCAAGAAAACATTCAAAATTGTTTATTTTACTCCATCACACAGAGCTGTGTTTCTGGTGTGCCTGCTAGAAACCTCAGTACAAAGAGCTTTTCTTCCACAGGAAAAAAAATAGATCTATATTTCAATCCATTCCAGGGGTTTTCTAGTCAGATTTCCGTCACAGTGAAGGGAATACCTCAGGATTGTGGGTCTCATAGCATCCACAGTTCTCATGATACATGTTGCATGACTTCTCACGAGTGAGATACAGAGGTATCTGAAGTCTGTTTGGTCCCAGCATCAACACCCTTTGTCTGTTCAGATTCCATTTCTGGGATTTGTGAAAGGAGATATCACTTGGTGGAGACATTAAATATCTCCTGAATCGAGGTCTCCCATTCGCCCTTCCTTATAAGGCCTTGATACGTCTTAGGCACCTGTTTTCTGAGGACATGCAGTAGGTACTAATGGAGGCAAGAAAGCGTGCTGCTAGAAAATCAGTTATTAGCAAACTGAAAATGTTTTCTAGCGTATGTCAACAAAACAACCAACACCTATTCGTAGCTAGTGTTTCTCTGATTTTACAGTATTTGTGTGCGTTACTATCCTATGGCCTGTCTTACTCCTCTGTCAAGGTTAATTTCTTGGCCATTTCAACATATGACTACTGAACCTGGAAAGTATTGCCCCATTGGCTTGACAAGTCTGATCTGTAAAGCCATGGAGTGTATTATCTTGGATCTCATAAACAAGGACATAGGCAATTTCCAAGCACTTGACCCCACCTATTTCGGATTTGTCAGGGACAGATCTTGCCTGTTGGACCTGGTTGACTTCTTTGAGACGGTCACCAAGGCCCTAGATGAGGGAAAGTTAGTACATACAGCTTACTTTGACTTAGCCAAGACCTTTGACACAATCCCTCACTCAGACATGATCGAAAAGCTAACTCAACTTGGTGTAAATCCCTCTCTCGTCAGGTGGGCGGCCAGCTGGCTCACGGATAGGACCCACATGGTCAAAATAGGCACCACCACTTCCAACAGCGGATCTGTCATAAGTGGTGTTCCCCAGGGATCTGTCCTGGGACCCCTACTGTTTGGCATCTACTTTTCAGTGGTCCAGGCAAAGACAAAGGGCCTGTGGCTGGCCAAGTTTATGGATGACTATAAGTTGGGTGCTGTCATTGACTCCCCAGATGATGATAACATAATGCAGGGGGGTCTCACAGCAACAAATGACTGGTGTCAAAGTCATGACCTTAAGTTAAACACAAAAAAATGTATGATCATACCATTTGGCAAAATCACGGCCCCTACTGATTTCCACATCATTAGGCCTATAATTGAATATAATGCCCTGTTTGGTATGTACCCCTCGAAACATCTGTATCAACTGGAAAGGCCACAGAAATACTTCACAAGGGGAATTGATGGACTCCAACAGCTGTACTATGAGGACAGGCTCAAATTACTGTCACTCTACTCTGTATCGTACAGATTGCTCAGAGGTGAAATAGAGTGCAGCACAGTCAGCCAGTCAGTCAGGCGCACAAAAAAATCAGTAAGAAACCAAATGCATTTATATTCAAATAAAAAGTAACAAGAGGAATGAAACAGGATGTGATTCCCCGTAAACAATACATTGGTATATAGTGTAATAACTGATATAAAACAGTAATAAATATTGTCTTATGTGGGATGATCACTGTTTGGAAAAAGACTTGGAGGTATGCGAATCATCATGATGATAGCCTGCAGTAAAGTATGTGTATGTGTACTTGTGTGCATTCTGTATCGACTTGATTAATACTGCAATAAAAACTGTTCATTTAACTTAGTAGATTTCGGCAGATGCCTCTTCCTGTATGTGGGACTACGTACTGCAGGAAGTGCCTGCTGGCAAGCCAGACTGTGTACAGTACTAAGTTCCAGATTCTGATGGAGCTGTACTGCAAGTTTCAGGAGATAGAGTGGAGAGCCTGGAAATAGTTTAAAGGGACAATCCCAGAGTTTAAAATTCGGGTCCACTCTAAAGCAGAGCAAAGTAACGCCCACTCAACCATGTCACTCAAATTCCCACCCACAGTAGAAACATCCTGTATAGCTTCACTTCCATTCCTGCTTTGGCTCCTAACCTCAACTGCGCTTTAGCTTTGTGTTCCTGTCTCTGTGCTGTTGGATTTTATTTTTGTGAAGTTTCTCCCGTTGTGTTGGTTAACCGTATTAATTATTTTCTGTTTATGTGCCGATATGTTGAAACTGTATCCCTGAGAGCCAGTTTCACTTGTACTGCTGAAAGGTCCCGTTTGCTCTTTGCCTTGAATACAATATTTTTCAGCCATGCTTCCTTATAGAATGTCCATGATTTTTAAAAAAAGAAATACACAATTTTTTGGAGGAACAGACTCAAAATGTGTGACAAAGGTCTACACAGTTGAGAAGCATGACATAATCTTTCAAGAGCCGATCTCAGTCCTTACCCAGATCTTGCTCCTGATCTCCAAAGATGTTTATTTTTTCTATAAATTCTATAAAATATTTCCCCTGCCTGTGACATGAGTGTAGCTAAGCTGGGTGGGGGAAGAAAATTGCAATCAACCGATTGCGATCTTTCTTTAATGCAGTACCGGTTTCTAAAAGCCGGTATTGCAATTGCAGTCAAACCCGAGAGCTTTTGCACCCTGTGTGTGGTCTAAACCAGAGCATCTGCTTGTTACGTTGTAGCAAGCAGTTTGCCATAGTTTACAATTAAAAAATAATTTTTTCTATAAATTATATAAAATGTTTCCCCTGCCTGTGACACAAGTGTAGCTAAGCTGGGTGGTGGAAGAAAATTTCAATTAACTGATCGCGATCTTTATTTAATGCAATACCGGTTTCTAAAAGCCGGTATTGCATTTGCAGTCAAACCCGAGTGCTTTTGCGCCCTGTGTGTGGTCTAAATTAGAGCAGCTGCTTGTTACATTGTAGCAAGCAGTTTGTCATAGTTTACAATTAAAAAATAACTTTTTTTCTATAAATTATATAAAATGTTTCCTGCCTGTGACACAAGTGTAGCTAAGCTGGGTGGTGGAAGAAAATTTCAATTAACCGATCGCGATCTTTATTTAATGCAATACCGGTTTCTAAAAGCCGGTATTGCATTTGCAGTCAAACCCGAGTGCTTTTGCGCCCTGTGTGCGGTCTAAATTAGAGCAGCTGCTTGTTACATTGTAGCAAGCAGTTTTTCATAGTTTACAGTTAAAAAATAACTTTTTTTGCTATAAATTCTATAAAATGTTTCCCCTGCCTGTGACATGAGTGTAGCTAAGCTGGGCGGGGGAAGAAAATTGCAATCAACCGATCACGATCTTTCTTTAATGCAGTACCGGTTTCTAAAAGCCGGTATTGCAATTGCAGTCAAACCCGAGTGCTTTTGCACCCTGTGTGTGGTCTAAACCAGAGCATCTGCTTGTTACGTTGTAGCAAGCAGTTTGTCATAGTTTACAATTAAAAAATAACTTTTTTTCTACAAATTATATAAAATGTTTCCCCTGCCTGTGACACAAGTGTAGCTAAGCTGGGTGGGGGAAGAAAATTTCAATTAACCGATCGCGATCTTTATTTAATGCAATACCGGTTTCTAAAAGCCGGTATTGCATTTGATCAAACGCGAGTGCTTTTGCGCCCTGTGTGTGGTCTTAACTGGAGCATCTGCTTGTTACATTGTAGCAAGCAGCTTGTTACAGTTTACAGTTAAAAAATAACTTTTTTTTTTCTTTTAAGTGCAAACTAAGTAGTGTAGCAGGCTGTGCAGGCATAGTATAAACTGCAACTGTTTGCTATTATAGTCCTGCTTCCATCTGAAAATAGAGATATTCCAATTAATACTACTACTGTGACACAGTGGAGAGGGGAAATGTAATCACCAAAATAAAACTCCCTTGTGTATGTACCTCTTGAATGTTATCGCTTCCTGCATGTTACACTGCTGAAAATCTCTCATGGTATGTTTTTAACTGATGCACTGATTTACAATGTAACTAAACCCTGCACAAACATCAGAAGACTGGTTATTATACTAGCAGCTAAGAAATAAAGTCATAAATATGCTTTTGTATTTCTGTATGTTTCTTGAAGGCTATAGTCCTGTTCTTTTAACTCAGACTAAGCATCCTAGAGGTCTTTTGTTGTGCATTAATAAGACTGATGGATATGATGGAAACATTTCTGTTTGTTTCTCATTTTTAATAGCTTAATAAGATACCTTGCAGTGAAGTTAACCTATTTGGGCAATGCTTAGTTTAGTTAAGAAGCTGTATGTGACAATGTCAAAGTGCAGTATAATATTTTGCTGCATTCTGTTAGCAGTGAATTTTTTTTTGTAAATATTGTGCCCCATAGATGTTAGGGGATGCAAATGCTGCTTTGTTGTTTCCAAAATATTTAAATGTGATAAGGCATGGTCATTTTGTAATACAGATTGTCAGTGCTGCATTCACTATACATTGTTTTCCTAACTAGGCACGGCTTTAGGTTATGCTCTTGTTACTGTGTTAGAGTATTAAGTTATTCTGTTTACCATTCATACCATTCTGGTGTGTGAATTCTGGTAAAGAAGTTTGCAGTAGATGATATGTGGTTGAAAATGGTACTTGATATATATATATATATATATATATATATATATATATATATTTTTTTTTTTTTTTTTTTTTCAGCAGAGGCCCACGGACAAAAATTCCAGGCAGAAATTCCTTTTCAGAACAGGCTTTTCTGAGACCAGTGCTAATCTGGAAGGCCTCTGGATGATGAAGTTTGATTGCTCCCACCTTACAGTCATCATCAGTCATCAAATTCCCCATTGATGTAGATAAACATTGGGGGGGGGGGTCTAAATCAGATAAATGATTGGTGCCAGAGTCATGACCTAAAGCTGTGTGTGAAAAAATACAGTATCATACCATTTGGGATGTTAATCACTCTTGCAAATTGAAACATTAATAGCACACCCCTAAGAGTAGACTCAAAGTTGAGAGATCAAGGTACACACATAGATAGCACCCTTAACTTTGACCGCCATGTGTCCACATTGGTGAGGAAGTTGTTCTGTGTGGCACAGCTTTTTCAAATGCCCCTGATTTTGCAGATTGTTTCTGATTTTCCCTAATGTTTTCCATTGCTACCTGATTTTTGTCTACTAGTGTTTTCATTTTCATTCCAGCTTGACACTAATATACTTCTGCTAAACTAAGCAGGGAAGTTTTCTTTTATGTTTTCTTATGTTGTAAACCTCATTATGTTTGGATCTGGTGAGGTCAGCAGATATGTATGCAGTCCTATGTTTGCAGATCAATATATGTAATCAATTTTGAGGAGGCACATATCTCTTTCAGAACAAGGAATATGTTATCTTTGTATACCTTGTTAATATATATATATATATATATATATATATATATATATATTTTCATATTTTTTTTTTTTTGAAAAGTGTGTTTTTCTTTTCCTGCTCAACTGATCGAATACCTTTTAGGAAGAGAAAATTGCTTTGCAGCTTGGACTTTATTCTTAAGTTTCAGGGCTGTTTTCAGTATTAATTTTAGTCTGCTAGAATATTCTTTACTGAGTGTTAAGCACATTTGTCCATGTTTTATTGTTGATCATTCATCAATTCCTCAAATATTAATACACACCCTCCTGCTGAGCATTCTTTACATTACATTCCTGTCTCAGACATGTTTTCTTGGTGCTGTAGCTTTCCTGCTTTAAATGTCACTTCTGTACATTTATCAAGACCAAATATTCTTATATCAGCTGAGAAAGTTTTGATCACTTGCAGTAGTGTTTTCAGTTCCTCAGCTGATAAACTATACAGTTTTAAATCAGCCACAAAAAGATGATGATAAGTCTTTACAATTGCTGTTTTCTGGGAGCCAAATTATAACCATGACTTAGTCTATTAAATAGACTGCTTAATGGCTTAAGTTTAAGACAAAAGAACAGAAGTGACAGAGTCACCCTGGAATATCCCCCTTTGAATTGTTATCCTGTGATAATAAATTGTCCTTTATCATGGCTTAGTTACAGAGTTGTTTGCCACTGTATCATGGTCTCTGTAATGTAATTGATCAATGTAGGGTTATCTTATACATCTGTAAGCACTCCTTTATCCAATAATGTGGGATGCTGTGAAATGCTTATTTGTAATCTATACATGCCAGACTTAGATTCTATCCCTTTTTACAATTCTCTATTATGACTTTATGTATCAATAAATAGTATTTTCTTTCCATATGACTTTCTTTTATTACCCTGTTGTTCTGTTGCCATGATTGAGTTTTCTTCTAAATGACTATAAACTTTGTCAGCATCAACTCCATTATACAGTTTATACATCATCAGAAGCAAGTTATTGGTCTATAGCTTACAGGTTCTCTCCTAAGGTTGAATATCATTTTTTGGTTGTTAACCAGGTTGGTGATTGTTCAAGATGTGCATATAAGTAGTTCTTACTCGCAGCTAAATCTTCTTGTAAAGAGGTCAGTAAGAAGCTAGGTACTGCATCTGAGCCAGGGGGTTCCCAAAATTTTGCTTCAGTTTTTCTTTATCCCTTCTAATAACCTGTACCTTCAAACTTCTTACTGTTTCTTTCACTTCTTCTATCCATTCAACATCTTTGTTATGTTCCACAGAGTCTTCATAGATATTTCTCCAAACTGTATTGATTTCTTCATTTTGTTGGTGGTGTTTCCATTCCTGTTGATGTTCTTCATGTTTCACTTCATTTAAAACTAGCCTGTACAATTTTATACATACATAAATAAGTAAACAGACACACATTCCATGTGAAATTGTAGTTTCATTTATTTTACAAAATAAAGAAACAAGCAAGCAGACACACAGGTTCTATGCAAAGTCATAGTTTTTTTTTACCTGACTGTCTCATAATTAATGATATATCTAGGCATCAATAGTTTTTTTTATATAATGTAACAGTTTTACAGTGAAACAGTGCAAATTGCAACTGAGAGCAAATGTAACACTTTGCTGCAAACAATTTGCTGATGAAGTGCAACAGTGTAAGATGTCTGCAATTTACAATCAATAGTTTAAAAACACCATTGCACATAAAAATTAAATAAAAATGGAGACATCCTTCTATGTTTAACATGTTTAAAAGCCCATGTTTGTGCTCCTGTTTGCTGCCTTTCCTGTAACTAGGCTAGTCCAGATACAGATTTGCTGTATCTAGGATGGTTTGTAAGCTTCTGAGTGGTGCCAAAGTCTGCTCTCCAATTTTTGCCTTAGATCTGCTAGTTCTCTCTTCTCCTGCACTTTTAAAAGCTTATTAGTCTAGCACTTTACCAGACTTCTTGCAGCAATTATTGTGGCACACAAAAGTGCTACTAACACTAAACATTCTACAAGGAAACAGCTCCAGTACTTATTATTAATATCCACCCCTCCAGGCATGTCTAAAGGTCAGTTTCCTATGCTTTCTTTTATTAATGTGGTGAACTTGGGCATCCTGAGACAGTGTAGAAACTACCTCATGTACACCGACAACCCTCTCCTCTTACCTCCCAGCACTCAGACTTGTGAGAGATGCACTTGTATATCCAAATTGGAAGCCATACACTCTGCAGCCAAGACCTGAGTAGCTGGTCAAGAGGAGAAGGTCAATACTTGCACCATACCACATGAAACACATAGCCCTCCAGAACACACACCAGCACTTCTCCAAAGCTAACTTTGAGCTCCTAAAAACAGAAGTGGGTAACTTCACGGCACTCATGCAAATGAAGAATAGTTGCATGACCGCCAAATCATACACCAATGCACTGAACGTTTTAAACACATACACAAATGCATGGATCTCGCCATACCCAATCGAACCAAGATGCTCTCCTCCAAAAAACGCAAAACAATCTGGTGGTCACCTGTCATAAATAAACTCTACAACAGAATGAGGAGACTGATATGGAATAAGATAAAGTCCCAAGACTGGAAAATCTCCCTTATCAGCCTCAAGAAAAAGTTAAGAACCCTCATCAAATCCTCTAAAACTAGCTATTAAAACAAACTAGCAGCAGACAGTAAAGACAACCACAAGGCCTTCTATAGTTTTATAAAGAATCCCCACGGCAATACCCAGATTTGCTCTGAGCTACTGCACAATGGTACCTCCTATAATGAGCCAACAGATATTGCCAATATACTGGCAGACAGATTCAATGCCAACTTTACCCCTGAAAAGGACCTATCACATTAACAGGAGATTGTCAGGCACCCAGTACTACTGCTGCACAGGTTAAAAATTACAGTTGTGTACACTTACCATAAATGTAGATGTTCAAGTGTATTCACTGCTGCAGTCATCACATTTGGGTTATCCCTGCCAGGGTAGCCCTCAGCTGGCCCGAATACCAGAGACCTAGTATTTCTGCATTGGTTGCTGTCGCTTGAGGACTGACGTCAGGTCATCAGTAGTATAAAGTAAGGCAGTTGAAGCCATTACATCATTTTTTCTTGCCATAACCTGTCAGGAGCCTCCAAGTAGGAGGCCAGGTTTTGGTGGAAGAACCCCACCAGTGGAAAATAAATACCAATATGTCCCCCTTGTAAGGAAAGGAGAATAACGAGTTAGAACGGTAATAAAAGGAGAAAATGAAGAAAGGGAGATGGAGGGGAAACCAGAAATGCAACACTGAATACACTTGAACATCTATATTTATGGTAAGTGTACACAACTGTACTATGTTCTTCATGTTTCACTGTTGCAGTCATCACATTTGGGTTGATTCCCAAAGCTGAGGAAAAGGGTGGAGGCAGTCAAGAAAACTAGGGGCTGGCTAGGTTGCCCTACAAGACTGCAGAGGCAAACCCTGCTCTGGATTTGGAGAAGAGAGGCAGGTTATAATGCTTGGTAAAAGTGTGAACAGATGTCCAGGTGGTAGCCTCCATGATGTTCCTGATGGGGACTACTCTGAGGAAAGCTTCAGAAGTTGAGACTGCTCTGGTGGAGTGTGTCCTGACCCCCTTGGGGAGAGGCTTTCCATGCTGTTTGTAGCAGAAATGGATGCAGTGTACTATCCATTTGGAAATGGTTTGTTTGGAGATGGCTTTGCCTTCTGCTCCTGTAGCAAAGCTAACCAGCAATTGATCAGACTTTCTGAAGGATTTAGTCCTGTCTAGATAGAATCTAAGCTGTCTGTGCACATCTAGAGAGTGAATAATCCTTTCCTCCTTGTTCTGGGGATTAGAAAAAAAGGTGGACAAATGAATGGATTGGTTGAGAGCCACACCGGGCACCACAGTGGGCATGAAGGATGGGTTAATTTTGAGGGATACCCTATCTGCATGGAAGATGAAGGGTACCACAGCCATAAGTGCTTGCAGCTCAGAGACTATTCTGGCTGAAGTGATGGCCAGAAGAAATACTGTCTTCCAGGAGAGAAATTTTAGCTCTGCATAAGTAGCTGGTTCCAAAGGGGAAGGGTTAGCTTTTTCAATACAAAGTTAAGGTCCCAAGCTGCTATTGGTGCCCTTCTGGGTGGCCTCAGGTTGCTAGCCCCTCTTAGGAACTGTTTGATCAAAGGGTGTGAGAAAGGGGCTGCTCAGTGGGAAAATGAGCAGAAATAGCAGAGACATGAATTTTAATAGAGGAAAATGAGAGGCCACTGTGTAGTAGGTCTGCTAAGTAATCCAGGATGAGAGGGAGGGAGGGATTTGCCATACTGGCTCCCTTAGCCTGGATCCAGGTGCAGAACCTTTTCCATTTATCAGCATAAGTCTTTCTGGTGTAAGGACATCTGACATCACGGATAACATCCAGAACCTGTTTACTGAGGTAGAGATGACCGCAGGATCCTTAGACGAAAAGGAGTTTTGCGGCATACCTGATTCTGAAAGGGTCTCGGTAGCAACCTGAGAATCAACAGAAATGGGCATCAGGGACTGCGAAAGTGCCTCACTGAGTAACAGAGAACTGACTACTAGCTTAACATAAGCGCCATTGGTAGGTTTTGACCTGTGCGGTCTGTCTCTGTCTCTATCTTTACGCTTTTGTCAGAAGATCTGCTGTCAAATGGCTTACTGAAGCCATACTGGAATTTGAGGACTGTAAGTGAAAATATCTGGCTACAATAAGGGCCCGACAATGGATAGTTCTGGCATTGAACAAAGCACAGAAGCGACAATAAGGGACATTGTGGTCTGGGCCTAAACAAGTGATGCAGTAAGTTTGTCCCACACAATCACCATGTGATGTGATGGGCACCCTGTCCACATCAGGCAGGGTAGTTACCTACACCTTTGCATGCATAACCTGGTCAGCTGGATGGTTAACAGCACATACAGCCGTGGGATACCAACTGCATTTCTGCTGGACGGGACATCAGCTGCTGCCTTGCATGCACATGGGCTTAGATGTGGCCTAGAGATATGGCTGCTCAGGGACCATAGCCTAGTAACCAGGTATGGTACCAGGAACATCTTATATGTTCAGACTGCTGTTTCTGTTTATGTCTTGCACAATGGAGCTCAGGTTGTGACTCAAGAGTCTCTCAGCCTCCCACTTGCAATTAACAAGTACACAAACAAACAGCTGAATAAAGAAATAAGGGAAAACACATCAAATAATTTCAAACAGAGATTAACTTTAATTTCTGGTAACTTGGAGAGTACAGTGCACATCTATTTGTTGTTTTTATTACATACTGAAACAAACAAATGGTTGCTAACAGATACCTTGTTATGTGTGTATATAGTTGGTAGTCCTACAGTACATAAATCACAGTAGGGAGTATTCAAACAGGAAAAATAGCACACTGTGGAAAGCTAAACTATGCAGTCAGTGTTGATGTGCAGGGCATGTGCAATTCAAAGGTATTTGTAGCACAATCATGGTAGTATAAAAATTGGTGTGGTCAGTAGTTTGTATTAATGACCATATAATGACATTCAAATGAGAGTGCTTATAGAAATACATTCATCAATTAATTGATGTTTTTGTCTGCATATATATTCTATATGCAGCATGTACATTTGTAAGATACCTGGTAACTGTATATTCATTTGATAAGTTTATTGGTATATAGTAGGCATGGAGTTAAAAAAAAACATTAATAAACATAACCAGCTAAGCCCAAGTACTGTTGAGTGAGCTAAGCTCCATGGTTAAGAAGCACCATGCTATATACCCCAGAGAGGATTAATGATTTATAGGCTATTCGCACAGAATATTACTGAATACAGACCATGTGTAGTATTGCTTGACATGCACAGGAAGTTTTATTGAGTAAGTATAGGATTCCTTCTGGTAGAAATCTGTTGCGCCAGCCATTTTCCATTTCTGTCTATAAAAGATTACAGTCTTTGTTGGTGGTGTGCATATTGCATAGCTGTTAGAGGTCAAGCAGGGTGGAATGGGCCATATACCATATGGATGGACAGTAGTCTGTCTGCTGAAGAATGGCATACAGAGCAAGAACTGCACATTTCAAAAATACCATTTGAACCCTTGATATAAGTATCACCATGAATAGTAGGCAACATTAAGGGTTGTGGAAGAGTGTACAGCTCAGCAAACTTTGTGGCCTCAGTGTAAATATCATAATTTGGGCTTTAACTCATATTTTACGTTATGCCTTTGATACCACAATACATTGCATTGTCAGCATGTTCCAAGAGGTGATATACAAGACAGGTGTTTACATTCACATGGAAGAGCAAGAACAAGGTTCCAGGTGATCAAACATGCAGGAATCTCCAGTCAACAAAGTATTGTTGAAAGGTACGATGTATGTCTTACAGGTAATACCCAGTTTCTGCAAATAAGAAACAACAATGTTAGGTGTGGTAAAAGAGGTTATTTTTCAGCTATCTTTCAAAAGCATTGTACTACCATCTTCTTAATCTCTTAATGTTCTCCTATGATGTCTTTACCCACTGAACATGAGAAGCTGCCACTAAGCTAAATGAGTGTGGAATCTAACTGAGAGCGGGTACATGTTTGGGGTATAAACTTCATCACTCCACTGTTTTCTTGAATACAGCCCTCACCTGAAGATGGATAAGCAGGATACCCTTCTCATGGCAGAAAACTACTCCTTCTTAAGTGCCATTCTATGACAAAACTGTGTGAGTGGACTTCTTTGTTGTAGTCACAGCGTTTGGTAACATTGTACCCATTGGACTACATTCTATTCTGTGGCCACTGGTGCTTCACACCCTGATCAGTCATAAGTTGCTCCTATTTATCCTTAGAATATTCTTATTTTGACCAGCTAAATTCTCTACATAGGGCTGATAAACAATAGGCTATGAGAAGCAATCTGTTGTATTACTGATGACATGTATTTTGGAGTTTGTCCCATAAGGCTCACACCGCCTCCCCATGGCTTTGTACAGCCAGCTGATAGCTTGCCAGGTATAATGCTGCCTTCAACTTGTTTTATTCAGCCTCTAACAGTAGCAGAGTGTGTGCCCTCCATTATTTTACTGCTATGAGCCACACAACTGGACAACCTGGCACCTTCCTGGTGTCTCTAACTGCTGTAGTACCCTTCTGTAAGCCACCTAATTACCATTACTGTGGGTGTTAATTATCTGTTATTCTTGTACAGCCACTGTACTGTGAATGAATTTGTATCCGCACTGGTACTGCTGCTGTTTCCAGTGCCACTCTCTTGAATTGACCCCACTGTGAAAGCAACATAGTGTAGAATGTTCAAGTATTCTTCACCTCACCCTTTTGTTGATTGCTCCCTGCCTGAACTATACATCTGTTTTCCGATTTTGAGTTTGGAGTGCCTTGTTTGCCTTCTGTTTGTATATCCAGGAATAACTCAAACTATGTAGTGGCAATTAATGTTTACATGTAATTACTCTTGGCCACCTGCTGCTGAGTTTGCTTTCTCCTAAGTTCCTCTCCCGACCCAATTCTTAGGAATATGGCAACAGTTATCCTGAAAAAACATCCAGTGCAGTATGAGAGTGTGCCAACACTCAAGTAAGATTACGATCTCCAAAAACTTAGGTGACTGAAGGAAAGAATACTCTTGTTACTTGATAGGTTCATTGGTGGTTACTAGGATACTGACCCAAAGGTCTTTATAAGCCTTTCCATGTGTACCCGATATAATACTAGAGAAACCCAATATAAAGGATCTAGCCTAAACTCAAAATCTTAGTTAACAATGGCTGCACATATCTAGGAGGATCATAGGTGAAATCCTGGCAAGAAATTTATGTTTTCCCATCCAGTCATCCAGGCTACACATAAACAGGCTCACAGAGGGGCTCTGTTTGATGTGAACTGGTTTCCTATTCATGAGGAGTGGCAACCTCAGAGACATATCTGTCTCTCCAGCAGGTTCTATTTACGTTGAAGGCCAGGTAAAGGTCCCTGGAGCAAGTGACCCTTATCCCATTAGTCTTTGGATATGCAGCATTTCGATTAAGTTTGGATCTGAGATTGCTGTATAGGCCAGGCACAAGTCTTCTCTAAGTAGTCTGTATGCTACTTGAGTACAGTGACGATGACTTGAGTCTGTCAGTGCATGACATGTGATGGAGACCCTGTAATTTCTTGGTTAGAAATCTCTGGGGTCTCTCAAGTTGCTGCAGGTGCCAGGTGAGGTACATACAAAGGGAGCATTGTACTCAGTTATTGGCCTGATGAGGGTTGAGTACAGGGGAGTTATGACCTGTTTTGCTCTTGAGGCAATGCCTTTGCTAATGAGGTGAGCAATGTAGAAGGCCTTCCTTACCACAGTAGACACATGGTGGTCAAAGATTAGGCTACAGTCAGCTTGCATTCCCAATGCTATCAGTGCTGAGTTGTTACTTAGGGTATTATTATCTATATGGTAGTCTGCATTTATTTTTATTTTATTTTTTATTTTATTTTACATTTGTTGACCGGGCTAGTCCAGCTGGATAATTTCCATTTTCAGTGGAGGCCCGGGGAGAAAAGCTCCACAGATAAAAACAAGGTTATCGAAATTAAACATATAAGCAACAATGGATACATATTAGTCTAGTAAAAAAACACATAGTGCTATCTATGTATTGAGAAAGGCATTAATTCTTTACACTACAATTTTGTGAGGATGGGGTATTACATATTTTAAAATGTATATACATAATTGTAAAAGACATTGTTTTTACCCCTTTTTTTAGAGAACAGTACAGTAATTAAGTCATTTGTGATAACAGAGAAAGATTGCAATTTTGAAATAGGGAAATATGATAGTAGAAAGAAAAAAGTAGTTTAGTCTGGATTGGTACAAGAGCAGAGCCAGAAGTTGTTCAGATGTGAAAGAAGTTGTTTTTTAAAAAGATGAAAGGAGCCTAGAGAGGTAATGTGTGAGGGGAGGTTATTCCATATTTTCCCTATGGAGTTGGAGAATAGGCAGTTACCTGCTGAATTTGTAATTCTAGTTGTGTTGACTTGTAGCTTTTTGGCAGATCGCAGCTGTTTCAAGTTATTGTAGGGGGTCAAGAGGTTACTGAGAGCAGGTGTTTTGTTGGTTGATATAGAATGTTATGTGTAATTAAAAGTTGTTGATAGATAAGCTTGTTAGGTAGTTCTAACCAGTGTAAGTGTTTTAAGTTTTGACAGTGGTGAGTTCTGTACTGGGATGCTGTGGCAAAACGAGCTATATTGTGGTAGGATGTAGTCAGTTTTTTCAGGTTGCTTTTAGAGAGATTGGTGTAAATAGAGGAAGCATACAGTAGGGTAGAGATAAGATGTGATTGTGCTAAGGTGGTCCGTGCTTCTGGTCTAAGGAAGGGTTTGATTCTGTACAGTGAACCAATCTTTTTATTAACTGCTTTTATAGTGTTATTGATGTGACAATCATAGTTAAGATTATTATCAATAGTAACACCAAGCAGTTTGGTAGTGGAGTCTGGGGAGATGAGGGAATTATCACTTGCAGTAATAGTAAAGTTTAGTTGAGAAGATTTGTGGGTAGGTGAGAATAGTAATAGTTTTGTTTTCTTGGAGTTGAGGAGGAGACATCTTTTTGAGAACCACTGTTCGACAGTAGAAAAGGTAGATTGTGTGAGTGACTGGAGTTCAGATTGAGTGGAAGCTGTAAAAATAATGGAAGAATCATCTGCATATTGTATACAGGTAGTGTTTTTGATAGATGATTGAAGATCATTAATAAAGACGGAGAATAAGAGTGGACCTAATATTGATCCTTGAGGTACTCCTAAAGAGATAGGTAGTAGAGCAGATAGAGAATTTTTCCAGAGTACTGCTTGTTGTCGGTTTTCAAGATAGGATGAGAACCAGGTTAAGGAAGAGAAATCCAAGGCAAGGGATTTTAATATGTGTAGAAGAAGTGTATGGTTGACCATGTCGAAGGCCTTTGACAGGTCTAGGAAAAGAGAAGAGGTTAGTTTGTTGTTGTTACGGTTACAGTTGATGGTGTTGGTAAAAGAAAGTAGTGCAGTGGTAGTACTATGTGAGGGTCTAAATCCATGTTGAGTGTTAGCTAGTAGGTTGTTATGAAGGAGATGGTTAAGTAGTTGTTTGTGTATACATTTTTCCATGATTTTAGCTAGTGGAGATAGTAGCGCTATAGGGCGAAAGTTAGAAAGGTCAGTGGATTTACCTCCTTTGTGTAAGGGTATGATGTGTGATATCTTCCAAATTGATGGAAAAGCACTTTCTTTTATGGATCGGTTTATTAGGATAGAAACAGGGTAGGCAATAGCTTTAGCTGCTACTTGAAGGAATTCAGCAGGAAGCTTATCTGCTGAGGGGGTAGTGGGTTTGAGTTTTTGTAAAAGAGATTGTATGTAGGAGGTGGGTATGGGTTGAAGTTGAAGGGGAAGAAGGGAGTTGTTGATGTTACTTAAGAGCAGTTGGGAAGCATCAGGAGATAAGTGGTTTGCTAGACTTTGTATGGAAGTAGTAAAGAAGGTATTGAAGTTATTGGCTATTAAAGAGGGATTATCAGGGTCTAAATTCTGTGGGTTGGGTGTAACTACTTTGCCTGGGGTAAGTAGATTATTGATAGTAGACCAGAACTTTTTTTGGTTCTTTTTTGGTGGATTGCTGAAGTTCAAAGTAGTAATTCTTTTTATCTGAAATAATAGCTTTTTTGGAATTGTTTCTCAGCTCTCTAAATGTTTGATAATCTGATGGCTTTCTAGAGGAACGCCATTTTTTCCAAGATTTATTTCTGAGTATAATTTTATGTTTAGTATTAGAGGTTAGCCAAGGTGCTGTTTTGGTCTTTATTCTAATGGTATGACTTGGGGCATGTTGATTTAAGATTGTAAGGAATGCTGAGTTGAAATGTTCAACGGCATTGTTAAGAGAGAGGTGTTTTAGAGGGGTCCAGTTGTATTGTGAAAGTTCTGTTTGAAATCGGTCAGGATTAAATTGTTTCTTTGAATATAGTGTTCTATGTGAGGTAGGTAAGTTTTGATGAGTTTTAGCTCTAATGACATAGGTGAGGGAGTGATCGCTAAGGTCATCAGGAAGAATGCCAGTTTGGTAGGTTTGTAAGGGGAGTTTGTAAGAACCCAGTCTAAGGTGGTTTCTTTTTGCTCGCTTTATTTATTCTAGTGGGACTATCAATTAGTTGTTTGAAACCATAAAGGTTTATATGGGAAGTAGGGTTAGCATTGTTACAAGATTTCCAATCAATGTTAAAGTCCCCAAGGAATAGTGTTTCTTGAGGGAGGTTATTGGAGAGTTGTTCAAGAAGTTGTTCTAAAGTGGGGATGTTATTTCCAGGGGGGAGGTATGCACAAATGATGTTTATTGCTTTACTAGTGTTAATTTGAATTCTGGAGCAGATTATTTCAGCATTATTGTTTTGGGTAAGGGCAAGGTCAAGAAGAGTAAGCTTCAGGTTAGTTTTATATAGGATAGCTACTCCACCTCCCTTCTTGGAGGTACGATCAAGTCTAACAATGTTATATCCAGGTGGGGTAACTTCAATGTCTTTAATAGAAGGTTTTAGCCAAGTTTCTGATAAGCATAGAATGTCAAAGTTGTGTACTTCTAATAGGGCATGGAGTTGACTAATTTTATTACAGATACTACGTATATTGAGATGGGCCAAGGATAATAAGTTCGAGGGTGTAGTAGATGGAGGAAAGAGGGGTTTGGGATGGATATAATTTTTACCGAATGGGATGATAATGCATTTTTTAGCATTGAGTTGGAGTCCATGGCTTTGACATCAATCATTCATTTGTGTAAGTCCTTCTAAAAGTATATTGACATCTTCTGGGCATAAAATGATTACACCTAATTTGCAGTCATCAGCAAAGTTAGGCACAGGCCCCCAGTTTTGGCCTGAAGTTCTGAGAAGTATATTCTAAACAATAGGGGGCACAGCACTGACCTCCACTGCTGACAGCTCTGCTGGTCGAGGTAAAGTCCCCAATTTTGACTGAGTGTTATCTGAAAGTCAGATGGTTAGCAACATACCTGACAATGTAAAGGTTTATATTCAACTGGGAGAGTTTATCAGTGGTGCCTGAATGTGGGAGTGTATTGAAGGCCTTTGCTAAGTCAAGGTAGGTTGTATGCACAGATTGGTCTTCATTTATGCCTCACCTTGGTGATGCTTTTGAAGAAGTCTACCAGGTTTAACAGGTATGACCTCTTTGACAAAAGCAAATGTGTCAGATTAAGGGTATGGAGGTCATCTATGTCCTTATTTATAGGGTTCATGATGATTTGTTCCATGGCCTTACAGATAAGGCTGGTTGCTTATGGATCTGTAGTTCCTATAGTCTGAACCACACTTTTAATATTGTTGTCAAGTGGCATATGACGAATGAAAAAAAACTATTACTTGTAAAACTAGCAATAAAGGGTCAGTGGCACGAATGTTGTAAGGAGCAGCTATACTGTCACCTTAGTCAAAATGCCTCCTGCATGACAGTGAATGAGTGTCTGCATGTATATATATCCATGAACACACCACATGTACAGGTGTGTGTACATCTATGTATATAAACAGAGACACAAACAAATTCAGAGACAGGTTTGTGTGTGTGTGTGTGTGTGTGTGTGTGTGTGTGTGTGTGTGCATTTTTTTAGCCTTTTTTATGGGTCTCCACTGAAATGGGCCTTTGGCTCAGTTATAACAAATGTCAAATAAGAAAATAAATAAAAACACACACACACACACACACATATATATATATATATATATATATATATATATATTGATCTATAACAAAGATATACAGCAAATCCATTTGAATCAACCAAAGCAATGCATATGATAAACACATAATGACATGGCATATGCATTTATTTCTTTAAATTATTATCTATTTCCATCTTGATAAGGGGGTAAGTGGTCTCATCAGCACAGCCATTTAAGTTGCAAAAAAGCCAAGTTTGAGAAAAGTTATGTGAATTCCAATATTACAGGTGAAGTATACCATTAAAACAAGTAGGTGCACTGCATGCCAAGGCCTAATAAAATGCACGCATTATTACATATCCAGCCTACAACAAGTAGGTCGCTGCATACAAAGGTCTAATAAAATGCATGCATTATTACATATCCAGCCTACAACAAGTAGGTCGCTGCATACAAAGGTCTAATAAAATACACACATTATTAAATATCCAGCATGATTCCACAGTGGTACAGTGGTAGTGTGGTTACCTCACAGTAAGAGGTTCTCCCGTTCGATTCTCAGCTTGGCTTGGCAGTGCCTTCTGTGTGGAGTCTGCATGTCCTCCCCGCAGTTGGGTAGCGTTCGAAAGACATGCGTGCATAAATGGGCAAGCCTTTGTTGAAGGTTGGGCGTTGAGTTGGCACCTCGGCGTTTCATAAAAATCTACTGCCAATCATTAGCAGACCGGAGTTCCGCTGTGGTGACCCCTTACCGGGAAAAAGCCGAAAGACAAACAGCAATTAAATATCCAGCATATACAAATTTGACTGACAGTCAAGAATGCCTTGAATTACAAGCCGGTCAGTAAGACATAGCAAGGCTGTGGTTTTACAACCACATGAATATAAACTTAGATTACATATTTCATACATACTTATGCACACAGATAGGGAAATAGAGAGACTGCATTTACCTCAACTTTCAAATGGTAACCAGTGCAACTCTACTGCAGTCAAATATTCAGCAAAAGAGTGAATGATCCAAACATTTTACCACAATGCAGGAAAGATAAAGATAAAGAGAAAGATAAAGAAAATAAATTCAGTGGAATGGAATCCATATTATACAGACAGTCACTGCGAGTGATTCATGAAGGGTGTCACCTAATGGGAAAATACTTTTAGTACAGTAACAAGATTCAATTTCACAGTTATCTGACATATTTTTTTTTACTATTATAAGATTTTATTCTTCTAGAATCTTAGGATATTTGCAACTCAGGGGATTTGTTTCCAAGACGAAAATGTCCAAAGCAATGCTTCCTGTGAAATGTGGAGAAACTGTGTTATAAATATATGTCTGCATGAGTACATGCACTAATAAGCAACACTGTTGCAGAACATATGACAAATAATTACCAGTGAAGGGAAAAAGCATGTAGCAACTAACATAAAACAAAAGCAAACAAAATAAAATACAATTGCCTAAGTTGGGATAATCTTTCCACTAAGTTTTACAAAAAGCAAGCACATACTAAAGATGTAATTTCACTGCTGCAAAGGCTGCAGGTTTGAGTTTGACTAGATAGCATCTCAGGCTACTGCTAAACCAGTCATTCAACTAATAGTCTCTGGGTAGGGGAGGGAAGTTCAAAACAACAAACTGTAAATTCTAAGCAGTTCCTATCATAAACATCCAACAGTGAAGTTTGTGAAATCTAACCTGCAGTATGCACACAAGCTTGTCTGAAAATTCTGACTCTGTGTGAATATGTGACTTACACTACACTAAAAGGTAAACAAAATAGTCTGGTAAACAACTGATTTTAGAAACAAAATAATGTCTCTTTATAAGAATTGCATTACTGCTGTGCTTTCTAGAGTAGCAGCAGCAGTCTGGTCGTAAAATGTCTGAAAGGCTACTTTTCTGAATGGATAAAATGCACAGATTACACCAATGAATGGCTCACATGGAAAGCTGTTGTCAGTAGAGCTGCAATTTGAGATGGAATGTGGCTAACTCCTTTGAAGCTTCCTGCAGGCACACTTCCCCTACCCCCCTCAGCCACAGGTGAGCATGCTCAGAAAGGCAAACTTGAAAAGTAAACAAAGGCTGAATCAAAACAAAAAATCCCTGGGATTGTCCCTTTAAGACATTCATCCAAATGCCTGTGGTGGTGGCATGCAGTGTTCTATTTAAAAAAAATGATTGAATTCCCTAGTGGGCTTGAGACCATGTAAACCTGTCCCTCATCTTCTCATCTTGGATGTGGAGAATAAAATTATAGTGACTATGCTGTCGTACAGGTGACATGGGAATACACTCATGAGTGGGTGGTTCAGGGTAGTGTAAGCTATCTACCAAATGCTTGTGATGAAGACACGCAGCATTCTGTTGCGAAAAAAAAAAAGATTTAATTTCCTGGTGGGCCACTGACCATATAAACCTGTCCCCTGATGGGGAGAATGAAGGTATGCTGACTGGTACCCTGTAGGTGGCTTCCCTGCACTGGACAGCTTCATGGCCAAGCAGCTGCACTTCTGCATCAGACCCAGGGCTGCGTGACAGCAGTACCAATTCTGATGTGCAAGTGGAACTGCTATGTTGGGGAATGTCAGCTTGACTAAGCAACCTGTCTGGCATAGCAGTACTCTTTAGTTCACTGTCTTGAGGTATTGCACTATACTCTGATTATTCCCCCAGTGTCATCATCAAAGGTGCCAGCACATGACACAGTCTGGAGGTAATTTGGTAACTGTATACTGTAAATAAAAATACAGCCACTTAAATCCTAAGTGGACTGATGTATCTAAATTGAAAACTATGTATTTTAGAATTAGAAAACCAACTTTAAAGGATGAGAGCATAATGACAACAAAAAGAAGAGGCCAAAGAAAAAGTTTGCATGTGATCTTTTATCTGTTAGAAGTGGAATATTACATCTGCTTCAGACTTTTCCTCCTGTTTGCATTATGAAGGTTCCTTTGAGTCTGGCAAGGGTTATGAAGCTAATTTGTGCGTATCAAGCCTCTGCTGTGTTGATGCCTTTTATGTAAGCTAAACCAGGCACCTTTGTTGGCACCAATGTCATTGCAGCCTGAAGTGCATTCCAAAATTATTTTTAAAAGTGAAAGCATCTTCTGAGCCTGATGTTTCTGTAGTGGAGTAGCTCATATTTATCTTACTGTGAATGGTTCTTTCCTCCCATTTCAAACAGACCAATTCCCATATCCCTTTTATGCTTAGATTATCTCAAAAGAGGAGATTGTTTTGCTCTCACTGGGAAAATCTTTCAGACCAGCATATATATGAGTATAGGCAGCAGCAAGGCTATTCCTGCATCAGCCTCTAACTAAAGCATTTCAAGAAAAAGAAGACTTGGGAGCCCTCCTCCTTTTTCATCCCAGAAAGGAATCAGCTTCACAGTGCAGCATTTTCCTTTTGACCACAAGGTTTCCTGATAACACTCCTCTGGTTCAGCACCACATGTTCATTTTAGTGAAACTAGGAAATATGTGTTGACAGTGCTTGCAAAATGTTTCCCTTATTAGACTTAAATTTTACCCATTTCATTCAAAATAAACTAAGTTTTTAATTTGTACATATCCATTTCTAGGGGGACTTGTGCTTCCCCTTATATTTTTAGTGTTTCAGTGTTACAGGTTTTTGTCTTGATTTTAATAACTTGTTTATATTGTTTTTACTGAGTTTCAGTTTCACAGCACTGTGCTGTTTCCTATAGTGCGACCTGGTTCTAGGACTTTCTTTTTTCTTAGTTTTGTTTGCCTTTTCAGCTTTTTCCCGGTTAGGGGTCGGCACAGCCGAACTCCGGTCTGCTAATGATTGGCAGTAGATTTCTTTATGGTGCCGAGTTGCCAGCCCGATGCCCAACCTTCAGCGAAGGCACGCCCATTTACACATGTCTTTCAGGGGCCACTCTACCGCGGGGAGGACATGCAGAGTTCACACAGAAGGCACTCCAGCCAAGAATCGAACAGGAGAACCTCTTGCTGCGAGGCAACAACACTACCGCTGTACCACCGCGGCTTCTGCTTTCTTTATTCTTAGTATGTTTTTATTTTTAATGCTAATCAAGATGGATAATGGGATCACAGAGTTAAGAAATGTCTTCTAATTCTGAGATTTTATTTTAATGTAATCTGCACATATTGTATTGAGTAGTCTCAAATAACAACGTATGTTGGATTAGTATACTGATTTAGTGCACACTTAGCATTTCATGGATGCAAATAAGAACACATTCCTTTGAATTAATCTACACATGGCTGTTTATCTATTACAAATGCACTTTCTTGCATAGAACATTGTCTGGAAGAAACAGCGTGTGTAACATTGTAGAATATATATAAGGTAGTGTCACACCTGTTTGTGTCTGTACTTATCCAGTACAAAACTGTACATTGTTTTCTTATAGGAAGTGTGCTACTGCTTTCACAATCTGTAGTTGGAAATAAACTTATTCTCATGGTTGATAAACTGAAATGTTATGATTTGTCATTATAGTGACTTCTCCTTGTAGATGGACTGTTATGGTGGGGATGCTTGCACAGAGTTGTACTGCCTTGAACGTTCCTTTCTGAATTTTGTGATAAGGCTCAGAATTGAAAACACACTGAAACAACTTTCATGAATGTTCCCTGTCATCAGAGGCAGAGGACATCTACAATCATAACTTCCCCCTTTCCCAGAACTGAGATGAATGGGAGTGGATCATCATTCTTCCATGTGCTATTACCAGTTTATGTAGTCCTGCTGTACTTTATTTTTTGCATTTATGAAACCTAACTTATTGTTTAATGTAGTAATTTCTATCTTCTTGGAATTTTTTTTCAGTGCCAAATGACTTATTTTTTGTGTCTGTTTCAGTGACAGTATTAGTAAATAACAGGCCAAGGTTTAAATCCTTGGTTTCGTATATAACTTTTCAGCTTTGCAAGGCTAATACTGATGACTTTACCATCCACATTTGATAGGGTAGCTTTTCTCTTTTGAATTTGGTAATTCTATGTGTAGGTTTTACTTGGGTATTTGTTACACACTTTGTACTAGTAAATGGGCTCCTTCATTTCTCCATTTCTTTTGCATTTGTTACGTTGTATATTGCCTTATTCTAATTGCTGCAGCTGATTTTATAAGCCAGTTAAGTTTAGAATTTAATTTCAGTTTTATGTTATACTGGATGTACAGAATAGATCAATTTGACCCCAGAGTGAGCTCAGAACTGTTGCCATTTAAATCTGAATCCCCCATACTCTCCATGGTTACTGTATTTCTAGTTCCTTAGTGTGCAGTCTATTTCCAGTACTCTCTTGAGTCATGTTCAGAGTTGTTGGAAACACTGTAACCTGGCCAACAGTAGACATAAGTCAAGAACTGTTGTTAGACTCTATGCCAGTCCATTAGAGAATGTATGTACACTCATGCCTCCCCCCTAAACACTCGATCATAAACAAAGCACGCATTAAGAAATACACACACTGTAAATATCAGCGCTATACCAGTACTTCTCATGGCAAACACCATATGGCTCCTTGAAAAAATGCATGCTTTCTGTGGTCAACATTTATAACAGCGGGTCTATATTAGATCATCGGAGTGTTAATACTTCGAATGGTCCAATATCGAACCGAAAACCACGAATGCTGAAAATAGCGAAGCTGCAGATAACCAAAATTTTTCCTAGGGAAATAATTTGATTTTCCGTTTCTGTGGCTTCGCTATTTTCAGCACTATGGTGGAAAGTTATGGGTTGGGTTCAAGTAAGTGTGCAATTGTGTGGACGTTAGGGTTGGAGGGTATGTGAGTTAGGGTTAGGGCGCAGGTGAGGTGAGTGTGCTATAGTGATCGACTTTAAGGTTAGGGCGGGGTATGTGAGTTAGGGTTAGGGCACACGAGCGAGGGGAGTGTGCGATAGTGACGGACTTTAGGGTTAGGGCAGGGTATGTGAGTTAGGGTTAGGGCGTGGGTGAGGTGAGTGTGCGATAGTGATGGACCGTAAGGTTAGGGTTTGGGTTAAGGATAGTGGATAGATAGTACTGTATGTACAGTTTAGTGTAGGGTTAGTTGTAGGATTTTAAGTGTATGTGTGTGGATTGCTGTTTTTTTTTTTGGTGTGCTTGTGTTGTGTGTGTTTTTCTCGGACCAGTGAATTTTTTCCCAGGGAAAAAATTTGCTGTTCTGAGCTTTAGATGTTTGTAGATTTCGTGGTTAGACTTCGAGGTCGTTGTATTCGATGAGCTGTTTCGTTGAACTGATATAGACCTCATAACAGCCTTGTGGTTGTTGTAACCAACTATTTGCATAAATACCAGAAACTTAAAAAAAAAAAAAAAAAAAAAAGTCCTGTACCTCATTGTACCCCCCCCCCCCCCCCCCTCATCTTACATACATTAACTCAGATCTTTGCATCTTGGGGACTGGAGCAATCCCTTTGAATACCACAGTACAATCCTAAAACACTTTGGTATTACACTTAGCTATGCATAGGGGTGCCAGTTACTAGTGTGTTGATTCTAAGGCTGTCATCCACACATCTCAAACTAACCAGCTTGGTGGCTTGGAGGAATAAAGCATTATCTGTGACCCATGTGACCATAGTTAGATTAGTGACTGTGTTGCCGCTTGGTGGTGTTGAGCCTTCAAGGGGTGCTGGGAAGGAATGACCACCCTTAGTCCTTGTTTTTCCCCAGTGAGTGGTATGTGGGGGTCATAAATGACAGTGAAATGGTTGCATGTGCCTGTGTATAAGAGGCATTTAGGTCAATCTCCTTTGCCAGTAATTGCTGTTTGTAAAACTTGCATATGATTAAGCATCTAAGCTGTCTGAACAAATTGAGTCTGTTTCATACGGGAATGTTTACATCTTTCCGGTGATAGAAACCCACTTCTGTGGAGAAATGTGTCTGATTTTTACTTATGTTACAATGCTAACTCTGTTCGAAGGCCTCCATTGCATTCCTTACTGTGAACAGAAGTCATATACCTAGACTTTATAGAAAGTGAATAAAGTACAGCTTTGTCACCCAGGCACAATGTAATGACCATGTATGCCTCTCAGGGTTACCTGCAGTGCAGGTTATATCTCTGAATCAGTTTGACAATCTCTAATAAGACTTGTACAAAACAAATCTGTATATTCAGTTATAGTCTGCAGTGGATTGACCATTATGCATATTTTGTACATCTAAATATTTCATATGCTTGGAACTGTCACTTTTAGGAGCAGATTAATAATGTTTGTAGTTCTCGTGGTGCAAGACTGCAATATTTTTATGATTTTATGTAACGTGTTTGTGACATTCTGATATGACAACAGTTCTGAAAGCAAAAACATGTTAAGTCATTTTGTACATACAGTTCTAAGAAGCAGCAGCAATTTAAATTCCTTTCTACAGACTGAGTAGAATGTGTCTCTTTTTGATAGGATTGCTTCCTTTAGTTCATAGATATAGATTCATAGGTATGTACTAGACTAGCTACCTTTGCAGACTGTTTTAAACATGATAATTTTCACTACCAAGGAGATAGTTAAACACCTTAACCATTATGCCAACCCCACTTTGTCACTGTTGGCTGAGTTGTAGTCCACAAGACAAGGCAGAGGTATTTCTCAAACACTGAAATGTAATCACCTGCTTCTCTGATAGGTTAATACCTGCCTAATTGCTCTTGTGGGTCATTGTAAGCCTAGCCAGTTGTCCCATCTGAGAATCAAACCCTGCATCTCATGTCTGTAAGGTAAACACCTTACCCACTATGCCACCCCCCCAAGCTTTGTAAGTTGCGTGATCTTTGTACAGATAAAAGTTGTGGTAGTATTTTTTTTTTAAATACTTGACATTACCCCTGACAAGCCAGACTGATCAAATGAAAGCTATGATCAGTCACTGTCGTACACAGACTGTTTTCACTGGGTGACCTTTCTGTCTCTCGCCCGCACACACACTCTCCCTCCCATCCTGTTACAGGCCAAATCAATGAATATTTAACTGTGATGGATCATTTGCTTTCACACACAGATTATCCCTGCGCATGCATACACTGCATTTTGCTGATCTTTTAACTTTAATCACGTGATGGCAGGCTTCAGTTACTGTACAGAGTCTGCCTTTATCCCCCTTTAATAATCACTTTCTGATGGGTAAACTTATACGTTTTGAACAGAAGACTGAGATTTTAATTACAGTAATGTATTTCATCTTGGTTCTGTCTCTCATTCAGTACCATACTTTCTGTATCAGAGACGCACCATAATTATGTATTCTCCTTTTCCCAGCAGTTAGTAACACTGTAAAGTAATGATAGTGTAACATGGACCAGTTGTAGCAAATACATCACTTTCCAACTGAAAGCAGCATTTTGTGCTACTGTCTTGTAATTTAGTTTACACCTCTATGTTGCTCTGATCACGCAGTTTTGAATTTAAAACATTTATTGAACTGTTGATCCCAAGTATTTAAACTCATCCACCTTTTCCACCTGTACTCCCTACATCCTCATCATTCATCTATCCTCCCTCTCATTCACACACACGCATTCTGTCTTAGTCCTGCTGACGTTCAGTCCTCTCCTTTCTAGAGCACACCTCTACCTCTCCAGGGTCTCCTCAACCTGTTCCCTACTCTCACAACAGATCACAATGTCATCTGCAAATATCATAGTCCACGGGGACTCCTGTCTGATCTCGTTTGTCAACCTGTCCATCACCATTGCAGATAAGAAAAGGTTCAGACCTCATCCTTGATATTATCCCACCTCCACCTTAAATGCATCCGTCACTCTTACCGCAGACCCTCACCACTGTCACACTACCATTGTACTTATCCTGTACCACTTTTACATACTTCTCTGCCACCCCCGACTTCCTCAAACAATACCACAACTCCTCTCTAGGCACCCTGTCATACGCTTTCTCTACATCCACAAAGACACAGTGCAACTCCTTCTTACTTTCTCTATACTTTTCCATCAACACTCTCAGAGCAAACATCGCATCTGTAGTGCTCTTTCCTGGCATGAAACCATACTGCTGCTCACTAATCATCACCTCCCTTCTTAACCAAGTGTCCATTACTCTTTCCCATAACTGCATTCTGTGGCCGATCAGTTTTATCCCCTCTGTAGTTACTTCAGCTCTGAACATCACCCTTATTCTTAAAAGTCGGTACCATAACACTTTACTCCTCAGGCATCCGCTCACTTTCCAAGGTTTCATTAAACAGTCTGGCTAAAAACTCCACTGCCATTTCTCCTAAACACCTCCATGCTTCCCACAGGTATGTCACCTGCACCAACAGCCTTTCCATTTTTCAGTAACTGCTCTGTATTTCCCTTGTTACAACTTGGACATGCGTGTGTAAATGGGCGTGCCTTCATTGAAGGTTGGGCGTCGAGCTGGCACCTTGGCGTTTCGTAAAAGTCTACTGCCAATCATTAGCGGACCGGAGTTCCGCTGTGGCGGCCCCTTACCGGGAAAAAAAACGAAAAGACAAACAGCAACTTGGGCCATCCCTGACTCTACCTTAGGTTTTTCAGATGTGCAGTTTTTGCATAATTTTTCATTATTTTGGATGTCCACTTGCTGCTGAGAATACTAGATATTTCTGCCCCATTTAGTTGTAGGTTTGTTTTGCAACTTTATAAGAAGATGTTTCTTTAATAAAAGTATGCCGTATGATTTATTCATCTTGTAAGACCAACACATAGTGTTAACCGAAAGTAACTATAACTGAATCTTTTTACTGCCATTGTTGCAGTATTGAAAGCTGGTATAGATATTACAAAATGGTCTATGTAGGAAGTCTGACTGTAAGGCAGCATGAACATTAGGAATCAGCAAAATGAAATGCTATCTAACAAGTAGTAAAACATTGAATAGTGGTAATTTTGCCTTAGCTAGCTATGATTAAAGTAATAATATTAATTTGTTTTGTATTAACTGGGCTTAAAATCCACATCCCTCAATTTTTTTGCTAGGCACAGTAACAAGATACTGCCCTTCATAAAAATAAACTGAAAAAATGTTAAACAGTTTAATAGCTTGTTTAACTTTAATTCACAATTATATTTATTTAATCAGTGTTAAAGTTATTCTCTGAACTGTGTTATAAATTTAAAGACAGATTTCTTTAACTTTTTTCAACTGAAATTGACAAAATTCTCAACATTCTCACATTTGAAGTATTTTACTAACCTTTTATTTTCAGGAATGGCATGGATGAAACCATAAAGAATGACCATGCCTTATTTGGCCAGTCTATTATTAGTCCTTAGTTTTTTTTTTTTTTTTTTTACAGATAAGTGAGAGCATTAGTTCATTCTGTGCCTTGATTAAGGAAATGAACGGATTTTTGTGGGTGTATGTAGTTGCATCACTTCTTTTTCTTCTTGCTTTTTCCAAGCATTCCTGCTGACCATCAAGTGTCTTTCCCCAACCATGAGCACAGCCAGTTGATTTTGCCATTTTGAGTATTACCCATCGGAGGGAGTGCAGGCTGTGGTTATGTCATACAGACAACTGTGGTATGTGGTTTGCGCTCTTGCTGGCAACCTGGCACTGAGGGCCTTTTAGATTGCTTAACCCTGCCCATGGTGGCTGATGTGAGCACCTCAGGGGCACCCCGTGCTTCTTCCGTCTGCAGCACACACACATGCACACACACACACACACACAAATACATATGAGGACTGCTGGAGCTGGCTTGGGATCACCATGCCCCAACCCTTCAGCCATTGGTAATGGGAAAACCTCTGCTTGCACAGGAGTACTGGAGCCACCGTCTCCTTCCACCCAGGAGGGATGAGCCAGCATTAGCCACTCATCCCTCCCTGTCCCCCACACACACGGTCTCCGTGGCTTTTGAAGCACCCAAGCTGTTATTCAAACTTGGGTCATAGTCAAAGCTTAATACCCGTCAACAGAACCAGTTGCATGGCTATACTGCTTTGATCTCATTTACTGACATGTACCTTTTCCAGGAGAATCCACTTCCTTAATGGAACATTTTATTATACCAAGATTTGGAATTCACTTTTTAGTTATGCATGAGACCTTAGTTTACATTTTCTAAGTTTAGTTAAGTAATGAGAACATGGGGTCAATATTTGTTAGGCAGTCATGATCCTTTTTGAATAGTTAGTTACCGATAGAGAAAAATTAAAATATAAGACAGTTTTTCATACCATCCATATTTTTAACATAACAGAATGTGCCAGTGTGGTCATAGAGTGCTCATGGAGAAGATGTGCTAATGTCACAGGTATATATTTTAATCATTCTATTCCATAGAGGAACATTTCCTGAATCAGGGTATAGTTGAAATCAGTATTATTTCTACATCTGTACGAAGAAAAGATGATTGCCATTTACAGAACTCTTTAAAAGAAACATTAACCATCAAGATTAATTAACACTGAGAACACACAAGCCAAACAAATGGGAAATACATACAGCTAAACAAATACTATTGTTATAATTTGGTTCCACAGAAGAAAACTTCCTATGTCTAGGCACAGTTGAAATTAACATTTTCATTCCATTGTCTTTACCATTGAAGATATCCTTTTATTTCTCATAGTGAATTCCATCAGTAGGCATTGATCAGCAAGTTAGATTATCAAATAACGAGAACTATGTTACGTAGACAAAGAGAAGAAACCACTTTAGTGACATGCATACCTTTCAACCTCTTAGCACAACAAATCTGGACAGAGCCTAAAATAATGTGTAGACCCCAAAATAGGGACAGATTTTAAGTACTGCTCTTATAGACTTAGAAAGTTGTTAGAATAACAGAATTTGTTTTAGCATACATTTTCTGAAGGAAATGAAGTCTGAAACTCAAATGTATGACATTATTTAGTTATTTCAGCCCTCAGTGATATGCCAGAAATCCAAACATTTTATGAGGAATAGAATGGTGACATAGCTGGACAAACATTACTTGTGTATTGCTGATTTCAGTTGTAACTGCAACCATGCAATGATCCTCTGTTTACAGTTCGGTTTTGGCATCTTAGGATGTCAGCCATTGTTACATGCCAACTGCTGCTACCTTTCATTTGACAATTTTCTTAGCTATTTTTGAAAACCATTTAGTGCCTTGAGGATGTATAAATATGCTTTCCTTTTGCATTGAATCACAAACTGGACAGATAACCTTAAAGCACCAGTAAGCCCAAGAATGCTATGCTTAGTAGTAGTTGACGTTATCATTTGTATTAACTCCTTAAGTTAAAGCCACACTAGAGATACTTTATCTCAGCAAAACGACAACTGCATTTGCAGCTTCTGAAGTAGGCCATTGAGTCACCACACTGTAAATGTTGTAAATCTTGATCATGGTATACATAGCATCACTGACTAGATTAAATGTTTATAGTCTATGCTTGATTTCAAAGTGCACGTGTCATAGTTGTGTTCTCCTGTGTTGTTGCAGAGATAATTCTTTGTTAGTACAGTATGTATTCCATATTTTTATTTATCTTCCTTAGTGTATTTTAAAACTGCTTGCAAAAGATGTGTAATCTTGTCTGGAGCGGTATTATTTCATGGCCATACTATGACCAATATACCAAAAGCTTCTAAATTGTTTGTTTTTTCTTTGGCTTAGACGCTTCTGCAACATCTGACTTCAAAATTAATTGTTTCACTTCAAAAAATAAGCTCCTGTGAAAAACATATTGCTGTATCTACTGTTCTACACTGTAACAACTGCATTTAAAGATTTAATTAAAAGCATTTTTATTTCCAATGTGTTAACCGGGTAGGTGCATTGGTCATTGGACCCTTTTCAGGCACGACCCAGGCCAAATAGATAATGAAACAGAATTAAAATGTGTCCATGTGTATATAGTCGATACAAAAATAAAGTTGAGTTCATAGAATATGGTACAATAATTATTCTGGTACAACCTGTATAACAAGTCATTGTAAGTAGAATCATTAATTTGTTGAGTTGCACCGAACAGTGTCAACAAAAATATCATTGGTGAGTAGTTGAGCTGAGAATGCTTAAACTGTACTTTAAGGAATACAGAAGTCTTAACTAATTGGATACCAGAAGTATTTAGGAATGAGAAAAAATTGAACTAAAGTGGTTAAAACTGTAAGGTTACCTTTGGTCTGTGTAATGCACTTAAAATCCATACTATCTTCTAGAGATAAGAGGTATGCGTGTGTGTTGGTGGGTTCCTTTAAGTCATTCTCCTTTTGCAGGTCATCATTCATTCTTACAGTGTGCTGCAGTTTCTTATGGGTTATGACCTTCTCTTCATGCCTTCAGTCTCTAACAAGGGAACATCTTTTGTGTTAAGCCCTTACTTTATTAACTCTTTCCAGATGCATCTGATGGCAGGATAGGTATAACTCCTAGTACAAATGGTTTCTTTGCAAATTTTTTTTTGTCCTTACACTTCCTTTTTTTCATTGGAGAAGTCGCCAGAACCACCTTTCCAGTATTGTGGGTTGAGGATTTCTATACAGGGTTTAGATGGCCTACTACTGGGTTGACTTCTATTTGGTTGATCATTAATCCCCCCATATCCCATTTCCGTAGTGTTATCTTATCCTGTACTTCTTGTCAAGTAACTTGACTAGTAAGCTTGCTTTTTTGATTGGCTACAGTGTTCTGCTTCTCTCTTCCCCATGGAGTGTGACCATGGAGTTAGTATGTTAAAGTAAGGGAGATGGGGGATGTCATAGTTCTGTTAGAGTGCAAAATGTCTCCCCTCCTTGCACATAAGTTCATTGTTTTGTGAGGTTTAAGAGTTTTTGGGAGGTGGTTCCAATTTTTTTTTTTGACTGATGAAGTTAATGCGCAGCTAGTTGGACATCATCTTAATGTAGTGGATCTGCAAAGAAGATGGCCATGCGGTATGTTTTTTTTTTTCCCCCTTTGACATAGACTACCAACCAGAAGTTTTCAAATTCTGCAAGCATTTTATGAAAATGTCAACACAGAGAATTTTAGTATGGGAATCAGGAAAATTGTCTGTAGAACCATAATTCCTCTACCGTGGCAGTGGATGAAGCATAATTCTTCTACCTTCTCGGGTAATAAAAAAGTACATTACTAGTTGTTTAGGGAGCATTTAAAGATGACCATCTGAAGCAAGTCCATTTATTTAATAGAAAGTGTTGCTGTTTTTCTTATCTAATTTCTTCAAGTTGTGTCTGTCACAATGAAGTACTCTTAATCAGTGGTCACAGTGCCACCCTTTTACACTGTGATGCCCCAGTTCCCTGCTTTTCCCCACCAAAAGAGAAGTTACTGGCCTTCATAATTTTGGTGGGTCATGGACTTCCATTTTCTTCTTTTGTCAACCTCTATGTATAGAATTATTTGGTAGTCCTAAACAGTCATGAACAGACATTTAACTATGGTGTGCAAATTGTAAACAAGCATATTAACAGTGTTTGGCAGTTTATCCTTTAGGGAGATAAGGTCCCTTTTTCATATTGTTAGCAGCCTGTCCGAGGCATTGAGAGTAACCCAAAGTTTATATTTTGGTGTCTGTAGCCTTAGCTAGTGAAAATTTTGGAAACAACTCTTCCTCTGTCTTGTTATGCATTATATTCTGAATGAGGGGCTAATAACAGTGAGTGACCCTTTTTTATTGCACATTTCTGCTGCAAATCTCTGGATTTTGGGGTAGATAAAGACCTTGTATTCCAGGAATACCTGCTTCATTTCCTAGTATGAGCTTTTCTAAAATTGGAGAAGATGATGAGGCTGTTGGTTTTTATGGGATAAATCCTAGAGCATCTGGATTTTTCAGACCTCAAGTGCAATGAAATGTATTCATGATATATTGCTAAAAGAAATACTTAATACTACATAATCATCAGAGATTGTTCCAGTCTTACCATACAGGCAGCTGTAAAGTACCTCCAGCATCCATTTGCTGCTTCTGTAGTATCCTGTGTAATTCATTAACAACCAAAGTATGCAGACATCTTAGTGATCCATATCTCTAGTGTTCTAGCATTTGGACCTCTTGAGAACAAAAGGATATGTTCCCTGTCTGCTGTCTGCTTTTGGTGTTCTATACTTGCTACTTTTTTAAAGGAAACAGGACCTTTACTGGGAAAAATCCCTGATGATGACAAGATCAGCTAATGTAAGTTATGGCATGGCTGACTGCATCTGTTGGTGTAGCCCTTAATGACCATCTCTGAAATGACTGTTGTCCAGAGTTGTATATTAAATTAGGAAATGACCACACCAACCAGGAAATTGCTTCACCACAAAAATGAACCGCACAGCAACAGCCACTGAAAAAAATGATTTATTCCTCTAGCGCCTCGGCAACAGTAAGCCGAGGTGCTGGAGGAATAAATTCTTTTTTTCAATGGCTGTTGCTGTGCGGTTCGTTTTTGTATATTAAATTAACCTACACCATGTTGCTCAGTGATATATCTGTCTCAGGGTGCCATTCTTTTCATCTTAGCTGAGCAAAAAAAATTGCATTGTCCTTTTCCTGACCCAGATCTCTTAAGTCATGAAAGTAAAGAAAAACCTCACTGAGTAAGAAACATAACAGAAAATTCATCCCAGCCTTGTTTTACCCTTGTTAAGAACTGATGAATTGCTATCAATCAAATTATAAGTTCCAGAAGAGAAACTTGTGAAAAGAAACAACCTTGGCAGAACCAGACATGTATGCAGACCAGTAAGGCATCCCTCCATCAGAAACAGATGATCCCACTTCTACATCTTCATTAGCTGTGTGCTTGAAACTGTATTACACCACAACCAGATAAGGAGAACTTGCCTTCAATGTGCAACAGTGGAGACCCATCTGTTAATATGCCTGGATGCAGCATCAGCTCTCACCAGGGTATGCTATTGATCCCTCCATCCTCCAAGCTACCTTCCAAAGTTCCATCCCTTTGTGATAGTTAGCCATATTAATTTAAAAGACTGTTACTTTAGTAGAAAGTTGCTACTGAGAATGTGCCCCAGAATAACTGTATTGGATGTTATTTTTCTTTCTGGTCGTAGAATAGTAGAGAACCTCAGTATCCTTCTCAGGTTTTTGTGGTATGCAGAATACTTAGGTAGATGACTGTCGAGTTGTGGCTTCCTTATAACACAGACATTGGTTTGGTACTTGATACATTTGGGACTTTTCTCTCGCCTCATTTTGATTTGTCTACCAAGCAAATGGTTTCTGAGTTTTGTCAGATGCAGAAAATTTTAATTTATGAACATTACGCTTTGAAATATCTTAATCCATGTGTTTATTTACTAAAGGTTTAAAGGGCTATTGCAGATGCTTTCAAGAAGAGAAGGCACCCTAACTATCATCTGCTAGAATAAATCATTCTCAGTACCTCACTCCTAAGGTATTCTTTCTAGTCTGTCCCAAGTGCTGGACTCTATTCATCATCAAATAGTCTTGGTCTGTATGACCAAGTTCTCATTCAGGATGTTATAGTTGTTTTTATTGGATTAATGGTAAATTAAGTGCAGTGCAGAGTTTTCATTTCACCAGGTGGGATCCAATTCATCCTGTATTTAACACAGTTCCTTATGTTTGAGAGCACTTAAATTAGCAGGTCTGTTTTCGTACTTGGCATCTTTGATGACTAGGAAGAGGACAAAAGTTTCTTAGATCATTTGGCCAGTTATTAAGTTCTCACTTGCTACTTTTATTTTGGATTGTGGTTTTAAAGTAGTGAGGAAGAGCTCCCTGAATGTATACGTATGCATATGACATTGCAAGGAATTTAGAAAGTGTCAAGTCCTACAGGAAGCTACCAGAGAAATGCCATCTAATTTGGATGTTCTAATGAAAGCCTAAGGACTTGCTGACTGAGATGCTATTTGAACATCTTTGGCTGTGTATATGCAATTTTTTTGTCAGTGTCATCATCAAGGGACAATTCGGTCATCTGAATCAGTGCAGCTGCCTGTAAGCCTTGTTTCTTCTTTTGTCCATGACAACACTGTAGAGAACCTGGTATATATCACCTGAGCCAGGATCGCCAGACTCTCAGCTACTAGCAAAGTTTTTCCTGCAGGAGAGGAACAGGCAGTAGACTCACCTGTGCTGCTCTTAGAAGTGAGCTTTGTACAGGATAGAACCTCCACCCCAATCCCTGGAAACATGGCAGTGTTGCTTAATGCTTAGTAACCTTGCTGAACAATGAGATGTAGACACTGGGAGCAGTCCTGCATCCACCAGGCCCAAGGACAAACTTGCAACAAGTCCTGACCAATCACTCAGCCTACCCACACTCTGCTTTGATTTTCAGCAGCACTAGGTGATTGGCTCCACCCCACTAACATGTTGTTCATTATCCTCCCTTTGCCAGCTACATCAAGCACCTAAACCGGTAATCACAGTTTAGTTGCCTGGGTTGTAGGAATGGTTTTCTCCTTTATGCTATCGGAGCTGGCCCAGTCTTTAATTTTACATGATTTAGTGTGTGCGTTATTCCTGCTTGTTGCAAAATGACTATTGTTCTGCTGCTCAACAGGTTTCCATTTGGAACAAGAAAAACATGAAAGTGTAAATTTCTTAGGTCTTGATTACTATTGTGAAAGATAGAATTTGGGAGTTAAGGTGATTCATTGCTGTAGTTGTTTACTTTTGCCTTTTACAGGTATGATCTGCTGAATAATTTGACATTTAATAAGGATATATCCTGTTCAAATCAGTTGTCTTCTGGTGGTGGTGGTGGTGGTGGAAGTATGCTTAAGTCTGGAGCATCTTGTATAGGAGGTGGTGGCGGGGAAGGAAGACCAGTTTCTGAATCACAGATTTGTAGTTCTTGTGAGGGTGAAAGCACTGGCTTTACAGCTGACTCACCTTTGGCAACAGGAATGATAGGGATGATTGGTTGTGGTGGTGGGGGAGGTAACACTGATGGAACAAGTTCCTTCTCTTCTAGTGTAGGAATTGAAGGGGTGTCTACTTTATTTGGCAAAGTAAGTTTTGCAGCTTTTTCTCCTCCTTTCGTTTCCACTTTATTTTCATCTATGACTATGTGCTCATTAGATAACTTAGTGGGAGTTTCAGTTATTTGTTGCATCTGCAAGGTGAAATCAACTGGCATTGGCTTTTTATGACTGAATTTGCGAGGCAGAAATGTAGCAAGTGTGCTCTGTATTACTGTTTGCCTGTTTCCTTTTTCATCATCAGCTGGCCGTGTTTCAATTTGTCCATCTGCAAAAGGAGAAGTTCCTGCCCAGTTTGGATCTGTGACTGTTTTTTTCATTAAGCACTTGAGAATTCCTATTACAGATATGATTATTATTGTAGTAATTAAGATCAGTCCAATGCACAGTCCCATTATCCAACCGATCTTAGGTTTTGGTTTTTTAGTAGGCCTTACATTTTCTCCATGTTTTGCAGTTTGCAGAGTTGTACTTGAAGGATTGGACTGCACTGATGCTTTTGGTTTATCAGTAGGTTTTAGTGGGACTGTTGTTGCATTAGGTAATTCTGAAGGTAGCATTCCTTTAGTAGGTTGCCAAGACTGGGTCATTGTAATAGCTGGTTGTGTTGATGACAGTACTGTAGTAGTGGATTGTGTCGCTGGTGATGTGTTAGTAGTTGGCTGCAAAGATAAGGGCATTTCAGTTGTGTATTCTTGAGAGAACATTTGAGGCAATAAAGAAGCTTCATCATTTGCTGTTTTTTGAGAAGCCATGGTTGTATTTCTGAGATGAGTTACCACTGTTGTTTCAGTACTTACTGGTGAAAAGGAAGATATGTCATTTCTCAAGTACTGATGAGATGTAGTTCCATCATTTAGCTGCTCAAACTGACTTGTACTGTGTGGGTTTGTGCTTTGACCATACAGTAGCTTGTCTGTAGTTGTAGTTCCTGCTTGCTTTCTTAGGTTACTTGGAGATGTTGAAACAGTAAATGTGGGATTGTCTTCTTCGGATGTACTGTTTAGGGCTTTAACACTGGTGAGTAAGGCTTGAGTGGAAGTAGTTTCTTCACTAGTCATTTCTCCCAGTATTTTTCCACATGAAAGTAGCAGCATAGTACTGTAGAGGTTTTGCAGCATCATCTTGTTATGGATCATTTTTCATTAAGATAAGTATATATTTTCCTAGAAAAAAAATAAAAAAATTGGCAAGGTATTACATTTAGGTTAATTGTGACTGTTCATATACAAATGGCTACTTTAAGCTGGTGATCACTGTGATGTGAAATTTAACAGTTACTTGAATCTACGTACTTTTGTCACTCAGTTGTATAAGCTGTTTCTTTACTGAGAGTGTTGGTTGGTGATAAAAAGAGAGTTTGAGACTGAACGGATCATTCCATGGAACAAAAATGGTTTTGGAGAGGGGAGTAAGTCATGCTTCTGCTTTTGTAAATCTCATCTAAACTTAGAAATAATTTCAAAAGCAAGCTCCTGTTTTGATTCACATCCTAAATGGCTGTTGACTAAAATACCAACTAACACTAGCTAACTTCTCTGCTCCATAATAAAATCCAAAATCTAGTACACAACATATCCTCTGCACCTATACAAAAAACACATTATCAGTGCTTACTTTAACCTTATCGTCCTTCTTCACAGTAATGAATGTATCTACCTCAGAATTCCTAGCTGACTTTAGTGTCACTCAACTGGTACAACACCCTACCCCCCGATGAATCTTTTAAACTTCTCATCAACTATCTTCTTGACATTGTTATTACCAACAGTCCATCAAGTGTGAGCAGACTCCCCATTCACATAAAACAAAGTTCATTCTTGTCCATATTCAAGTGCATCTTTGATCTGTGGATGGGAAACAGAAAATTTAACCTGGGTCTGCCCCCTGTACTACTAATGCACAGAGGCAGCTCTTAAATGTGTTATCCCATGCAAGAGTCCCCTCAAATTATCTGTGGTATGATCCCAATTATTCTCATTAGGGGTAATGTATAAATATTGACCATGAGATGGGTAAGGCCAATCTGGAACCAAATAGGATGTATTATTTTGAGTACAAAAGGGGAAATTAGCTAGGCTTAAAATGGCCTGCAAGGGCAGCTAGCCTAAAACTTACCCATGAAGTGTCTCATAGCTTATGGCTCATACTCCTTCAATATGACTGGTTCAGTCAATTTCCAAATACATAAAATTATTTTCTTCAAACCTAAAAAGCAATCTAATATTAAGATCGAATTTCACTTCTTCTCCTTCAACTCGTCACACATTCTTAACCTCAAGACCCTAAGACAGCTACAGAGACTGTAACTGGACACCTGCTAAATATCCAACATACATTTTCCCCCATAATCTCCAGGCTGTCCAAACCTAGTAATAATCAGTGTCTAACATGAGTTAAAAGCCCATGTAGAGCCAAGCAATGGAACATGGCAGACATGGAAACATGAACCTTCACTTAGCACTAGGATGCACTACACTTAACTTAAAAATCTTGCTAAACAAGCTGTATGGCTGCATAATGTTAACCTGACAACATAACAAAATACACTCCTGCACAAACCTAAACCTTTCTGGAAATAAGTTAGCCATCTAATAGACAGATAGATTTCTACAGGCCAAACAAACCCCTACTCCAAACATTGTGCAGGTGACTTCCTTAATGAATTTAGAAACCTCCATACATTATCCCTTAGAAACTGTCAGCCTCTTCATGGCACACCCCTTCATCCACCATGTATCCAACAGTTTTACCTTAAATTAATATATTACAGAGACATTTGACCTCTCCTCAATCAGATCCTTTTTGAGGTACCCAGTGGCTCAAATGGTCTATCTCCCGGTTTATTTACCAACTCTCTGTCTCACTCCTGGTATTATAACAGACATTTAAAAGTCAGCTGTAGTTGCGTTTGCCTAAGTAATCCAACCTTACTAACTCCTACCCATACTAGGTAAAATACTCAACAACAAAAAAAAAGGTACTCTATATATTTCTTTTACAGAAGATTAGCCATTGCAACTTCCAGTCTTCAAAACAACATGACTTCTGGGTAGGCTGCAGTGCTGTGACTATACTCTGTTAGGTGAGATTTTTAGAATATAGGGACCTTGTAAACTATATGTTTGGCATTGACGTTAGCCCTGAAGTAATTCCTTGTTACCAGGACTTACCTGATTGTCTTGTCTGTGTAAAGTAGGATCCTCCACCACAAAGATCCCTGCATGAAAGGAAGTTGCTATGGCTCAGTATTAGCCTCTTGAGAATTTCCATGTTTATTAACAATTTTCATTATGATTTTCCTGATGTGTATGCTAATCTGTGGATGATGTGATCCTTTTACACTCGTCGCACTTTCATCTCTGACATGACCTGCAAACCAACTTGCTTTCACTCCTAGACTAGATAAACAACAGAAGACTACGCTTCAATGTATTACAAACTTAAAACTATACTCTGTTGTTAAGCAAACATTTTGTAAAATCAGCATGTCCCTACATTTTAGGGATTTTAAATACCTAAAAATATGACTATATCCATTCCTTAACTTTTACATCCACAGTGGGAATACTAGAAAGAAAAGTAACTCTTAATCATTCCAGCCATCCATCCACAACCCCTTTTCCCATTTTTGCATATGGGGCTGGGGTGTTATTTCAACAGTAACAATCATCTATAGCAAAGGTTTATACTGCTGGGTGGCTAGCCCTACCACTATAATTCTTCCATCCACATACTCGCACCTATGGCAAATTTAGAGTGTCCAGTCCACCTACTGCATGTCTTTGGAATGTGTGAGGAAACCCACATGAACACAGGGAGGCCATGCTGACTCCGCAAAAGGTTCCCCAGCCGAGGATTGAACCAGGAAACCTCTTGCTGTGAGGCGACAACACCATTCTCTGCACTACTACCTCTTATTCTGGGCCAGAAAACATCCAATTTTTTGTCTCATATGCAGCATGATCAGCCATTGCAAAGGAGTCTTACTGTGATAATTAGAATTTGGCCTGCCATTCCACTCATCTCTGTGGCCTCCGAACAAAGCAGCAAAGTCACTGAAACTGTCTCCAGCAAAATTGGAAGAGTCATTAAACACTTTCCCAGATATGAACACCACTGCTAAACCATTGAAAAAGCCAAGTGGTTACCAGTCAAACAGCGAGTTGACATCATCTTGGGCTCCCAATTAATTAGTCTTGGCAACAAACTCCTTCTCTTCCCTACCAGCTTAACTGTCCCCAAAAACACCCACCTAAAATCTAAGAAATTAAGTCACACCCTTGCCCACTATACACGCGCCAGTAACCGAACTTCACTGTGGTAATCACAGCTTCTTAACCCTTGCAGCCATACTGTGGGAATCACTCCCACCTCTTCTCAGATGTTCCTTCATACTGCATGTAGCATTCCCAACTTAAACATCTTAAGAAAGTAAAATGTAATTACCTTAAGTCAGATTAAATAACCTAACATGGTCTGCTTCCCTCTACCTTTACTTCACTACAGTCTAATGTGCTACTTTAACATCTGTATGTCAGACTCACACTTGCATCCAGTACCACAGAGCAACATAATGCAAATCCATTTTAATTATCTAGTCACATACTTTCATCTTTGCTGTTGTTTTTTTTTTGTAAATATGTATATACATAACGTTGTACCGGTTTCTATGCGTTTTGTACATAATCAGTATTTATGACTTTTACTGCATGCATAACCGTATCTTTAAAATTAGAAAAAAACATTTCTGTCTACATGTAATGATAATTTTCCTTGTATGCTTCCAGGCTGAGACTGAGTTGGTCATTTTTTATCAGTGTTGCATGCTAGTTAAATTCAAATAAATAAAAAGTATATAGAATCAATGTATTTAATCAAGTCAAGTAATATACACCTGTGCTTGGTGTTGATGCCCGGCTTCAGTGTGTTGATTCAAACCACTCTTTACTAGTAGATTGAACTATTGACAGTTAAAGATACTTCTCTGTCAAAAATGCATGTAAATTTAAAAGAAGAATGTTGTCTATTTTCTTCAGCATTTGCTTTTCTTGTTGACCGATTGTCAGTTTAATATATATTTAAAAAATATTTTTTTCAAAGGAATAGCAGTGCAGCAAAAATCCTTGTGATGATTTGGGAGTTTTCCAAATGCCTAAAGTGTGTGTTGTGGATATCACAGTTGATAATACAGCATGTGAGGTTACCATTGCAAATTTCATTGCTATGGAAACATGATCCTTGAAAGTATGAAACTTTATTGCAATTATCATTAAAAAGTAAATAAATGAAGTGGAAAATTGCTGTCTGTAGGAAAATTTCCTTTTTACAGAGGATTATTGATCTTGTCAGTGTATTTATTGGTAGCGGGGGTGTGGGGGTTTAAAGGTGGTTGCCTCCTGCAAAAAAAAAAAAAAAAAAAAAAAAAAAAGTATGTATGACATTAACTTCCTCATTTCACTAGTGTTTATGGGGAATCACATTTAGTTTTTCTTAGTTTCAGAACTTTCATTATTGATTCGTAATCTTCCAGTAAGTCAGCCAGTATGTGTTGCATCTTTTAATGAAGGTCGCACAAGTGAAGTAACAGAAGTCACCCTTGGCTATTACAGATTTGATTGTGGGTTCAACATTTGACTTATTTCACTGGCCTTGTATTGTCATTTTGAGTACAGAAGAGCTAATGAGAAATACATGGGTTATGGGAATGTGTTTAAGTATATGCCCTGCTCATCATACATGTGTTAATTAAGTAATATTATACCATGACCCCCCCCAAAACGTGCACGCTGATTGGCCAGCGTGCACATTGTAAATCGAGTTATACTAATGGAAAAACGTCCGGTCGCCCGGACTTTTTTCCATTAGTATAACTCTACTTTTAAAACACTGTCTCGCTATGTTAAATGGGTTTAACATAGCGAGACAGCTTTAAAATAAGCAACGGAGATCTCCGTTGCTTATTTTAGCTGTCTCATGCTAAACCCATTTAACATAGGGACACAGGTTTTAAACAAAAGCAACGGAGAAAGCAAGATCTCCGTTGCTTTTTTTACTGTTTCGCTATGTTAAATGGGCTTAACATAGCGAGACAGTTTTAAAATAAGCAACGGACATCTCCGTTGCTTATTTTAAAACTGTCTCGCTATGTTAAACCCATTTAACATAGCGAAAACAGTAAAAAAAAAAGCAACGGAGATCTTGCTTTCTCCGTTGCTTTTGCCCACAGCTCTGATGTACTGCGCAGGCGCGCAGTACATCAGAACTGCCGCGGATGCCAGACATCTGCGGAAGGGCAGTAAACAGGCATTATACTATGCCATTATTTAAGAAAAGTAAGAGTTTCTTTTCTTAAATAATGTCATGGTATAATAGCAATAACCCACTTCTGGGTGTGGGTAATGCTGTATTTACCCACAGTTGGCTTTGTTTGGTCCCTCGGGCTTCGCCCTCGGGACCAAACCACGCCAACCGTGGGTAAATCCAGCATTACCCACACCCAGGCGTGGGTTATTGCTATACAGAAGACAGTCTTGATAGACTTACAGTTACTGACCAATTAAAATTTAAGAGAACAGGGCAAATGGAAGGTTGAGGAAAGTGTTTTCAACTCCTTAAAAAGTAATGGCCACTAGAAGAATTTATATTTTGGAATTTAAATATTTGACATCTAGCTAATCTACTAATGTAGGACATTTTTGTGTCCCTTCATTTTGCTTTCCTCACCTTCCAACCATCAGTCACTTTTGACCACTGTGCTCCAGAGAATGTAGTTGTGGTAGGACGTTCATTTGAATAGCCACTGGAGAATAGTTCCCCACGCTTAGATCGTGATGCCAGAAGGGCTTTAGCATATAATTGGCTTAGTAAAGGACTGTCACTTATTTGTTTAAATAGTGTATGCCTGCAGATGTCCCTGACCCCTTAGAAGTCAATGCTTAACATTAGCCTTCTGGTCTCAACAAACCTATCTTTAGCAGCATGCCTGTGAGATGCATGTCCCTCACTCTACCCCTCAGAGAGAGAGAGAGAGAGAGAGACAAGTGTGTGCAGTAATATCATTCCTCTTCCTCCTCATGTAGGTCTTAGAAAGCTACTTATTTCTGGGTTATAGTGACTTTGTTGTTCCTTATGCATACCTGATAATTATTTATCCCAGAGGATTAAGAAATGTGTTTTTTAAAGCTCAGGTTATGGCCCAGAAGGATGGAGCGCTGACTCTACCCAAGATGATGCAGGTTTGCATAGTGATTTGGGTGCTATAGGAGTCGACCAAGCAGTGTTGGGAACAAATGGTCAACTCCACATCTCTTGAGAGAAAAGGGAAGATGTTCATTACATCCTGCTTTGAGGACTTTCCTTGGAAAGCTTAAAAGTGTGCAAGATGCATACAGTGACTTTGGAGTGTGAGCTTGCCAAAGGAGTGCATGGACTATAGCTGATCATTGCAGGTATGGACAGCTGTTCACCGGCACTGGTGCTCTACATGGATGGACACTGTACTGCACTTGCCAGCATACAGTGGGAGTCATTAAGAATCACTCAAACCCCTCTTTCTGTGCAGTTTGATAGCCAAATTTCTCGAATGTTTCTGTCTCTGGTTTCTACAGAAAAATAAGCAGGCATTTGAGAAGTAGCAAGAGTTGGAGCAGATATTTATTTGACATGTGTTTACTGGGAAAGTCTGATGAGGCAGTAACCCCTTTTCAGCAGATGTCCAAGGAGAAAAACTCCTCAAATCAATTTTGCATACAGATAACATGTATACAAGGTGTGTGCAATAGGGTATGAATACAATCACTTAAATGCTGCAAGTTACATATTCTTATAGGTAGGGTGAGACACATCCAGTATAATGGAAAAGAAAATGCTGTAATAATGAAGCTAGAACAAGAAACATCATGACAGTTTGGTTAATGTAAATGTATTCCTCTAGCTTAAGCAGGATGTAGGAGAGTAAGTTTTCAATAAAAAGAAGAGAGAATAGTATTTAGTAAATCTTTAAAGGCAGTTACTATTTGAGAAGACATAAAAAGTCATGTAGAAAAGAGTAGTTAAAAGAGCAGATGGATAGGAGGGAGTTTTGTTAGTGTTATTTGAGGTTATGATGTGGATAGTGGATATTAAGATAGTCAGGGACACATTTCAGATACCATCTTATCACTGACCTTTTAGTATGTACTTTAGGTAGCGATGGAGTGAAAGGTTATTACATAAGCTACTGTACTGTAACTTCAACTCTACAGATTCAACTCAGCCACTGTCATCTTTACGCCTTTCCAGCAAGTGTGCTCTTCTAGCAGTGCATAATATTCACAGCAGTGTATTTCTGGCATCTGAAAATGAAGGCTGCATGAGGGCCCAGCCCAAAAATTCATTAGTTCTTTCCTGTCATTGAAGGAAGAGATGACAAGTAAATCACAGTGACTCTTCTTGTATTCACTGGAATGAGGTAGTACTACTAGTTGAGATGATGTTAATTTTATGGAGTTCAGGTATTTATGAAATATCATCTCTTTTCCAAGGCATTGTTAGGCTACAGGTCATGCTGTCATTTGAATGTTTTTCGAGGCAGGTAGTCTGAGGAGAGATTGTATGATTATGAGATCAAGTTTTGCGAGTCAGTCCTGCATTTTTTTCTTTTGGGTCCCATTGGCAGATGTGACCGTCAGCCGTTAAGCACCCCCTCCAGTCTCTCTGACCTCTAGGAAGTCATATGTTCTTGGCCTTCGTGCCCCGTGTAGTCCAGCAGTTATTCCCAGACTTAGTTTTCAGCAGGCTTTGGCAAGTGTTGTATCTCATCAGCATGATCCCTCCCCTAAGGATGGGCTTCACCCATCCCTCCTTATTGGGCTGTCAAGCTTCTGAGTTGCCTATCCAGCCTGTGTCACCTGAGCTATAGTCTGGGCTTTATCTCTGTACACATCCAGTTGAGGCTACAATCTAGTGCAGGGGTCAGTAAACTTTTTGGAACAAAGAGCCATTTTATTCTAAAATGTTTGAGCCAAGTTTTACAAAGAGCTGTATTGGGTACAGAAGGGGGTTTGAAATTCAAATTTTTAATGCACTATGGGTATATATGTATTTAACACAAAAACAAAACTTCAAGCTCTTACAGAAAATAAAGGAACAACAAATTACTGGAGTTAAGGACTTATAAATCCTTCTTTAGCTATGCTATGAAATAAGACCCATCAGTTCTCTGAACTTATTCATAATGGCACCACCTACTCTGATCCAGTAATATTTCCAACATACTAGCAAACAAATTCAGTGTGAGTTTTACCCTATCCAAAGTGTGCTTATGTATGACTCTCTCCGTCCCCCCCAATCATCACTAAAGAACATGTACTGAAGGAGCTCACCAAAACTAAAAATACTTCCTCCATGGATCCTGACTGATTATCTGGCTGTTTATTAAACAGTACTAAACAAGTCCTGAGAGAACCACTCCTACTATAAACTAACTGTATCTGAAGTGTCAGATATTGTAACAAAGGTACAAGAACTGGGTGTGGAATCCTTTGGAAACAGTAAGGGCAAATTACATAGAAATGAATGGAAATTGTGGGAGCAATACAAGCAGAATAATGTTATGCAGGAGGTTTAAAATCATGGCAACCCAAACTTTTAGCCCAAGAAATCTGGACAAAGCCACAAATAATGGGGGAACAAAGGAAAAAAAAATAGGGACACCTTTTAAATATTGCTCTTTACATACTTTAAACACAGAACAACAACTTTTGCGTTTGTACAAATCTTCTGAAGGACATGAAGTGTAAAGCTTAAATGTCTGACAACATTTTTATGACTTCATTCGTCAATGATTTGTCAGGAATTTGCAAGAAAAAAACTTTTTCATGAGAAACATACGGAAAATATGAGTCAAAAATTTGAGCATTCTACAAAAACCTGGAAAGGTTACAGCTACACTCTCAACTGCACCACTTTCTATTCCACCCTTGCCAAAATAAGTAAGTAAAAATAAAATATCTTTTTTTCAGCTCTGTTCAATGGGAGAGATGTGGAACAAAAAGCAACCCGTCCTAACTGCCTTACGTGGAGGGAATGGAATAGTTTGTTTAAATTTCCGTCCAACTTCCAGGCAGAAAACACAGGGCAAGCAAGCAGTTGTTCAGTCCCAGCTGCTACCACGTAAGTTATTGCCAGTTCTCAAAACTCAAGGCAAGCAGCTGCTTAGCCATGAACACGGAAATTCAGCTGCTCGGCTGCAGACACGCAAGTTTACAACTGTAGAGAACAGCTGCAGCCACATGGTCAAAGAGCTGCATGTAGCTCACAAGCCGCAGTTTACTAACCGCTGGTCTAGTGAAAGACTGCTGTAGCCCTGGACATGATGTCTAAGTTCTGGTAAGACGTGAAGTTTGGACCAAGTTGCTCCATCACAAATGTTCTGAAGGGAAGCACCCTTGCAACCTGCTGTTGATGCAGCTACTCTTCTAGGATAGTTTAACTTTTTATTTAATTGAAAATGTGATGGCGTTAATTATGCAACTAAAATCTGTGGTCACAGGTTTGATGGACTCTCTCTGGGCTGAAGTGATTTTCTTATGGAGACTGTAGAAGAAAAGCCGTCTCAATATTATTTGCAGATCTATAAGGATGTGGGAGTTTTTGGTCAGGTTTTGAGGGAAATGGTCATGTAGGTAATGCGTTCATTCAGAATGAATTCTGGGGCAGTCTTTGGCAGGAGCTTGGATTTGCATGAAGTATAACACTAAACTAAACATTAAGGGGGTGCTATGTCACATTTCTTGCACATGAAAATTCTGGCAACTGAGGTAATTAACAGAAAGTGGCCTTAAAGAAATGTAACCTCTGTTGAAGAGACAGAGATAGACAAGCTCAGGATCTTCATCTCAAAGTTCATGTTAGAGTTTAGAATTCGATCCTTAATGAAGAGCTTGAGGTTTAAAATCTCCTTCAGGAATGTTCAGGAACGTACAGGCTGCATGTGTTTGTTACGGATGAGGTATGCGTTAGGCTAAAATGGCTGATAGTTGAATTTTAGTAATCCGTTGTGCATCTCTTTAACAGCTCATTGCCTGAGACCTACTTTGGGCAATAGTGGTACATAATTCAGGGTTGAACCTACCCTACTTAATAAGGAATCTAACCCTTTAGACATATATCATCTGCTTTGAACAATATGTTGATCTAGTAGATTATTCATGTGTAAAATATCTGTATTTCCAATCTCTGGATTTACCAGTTTTTGCATTTGTTGTTTGCTTATCATGTTTGCATGTAACCTCACTGTTTTGAGGTTGGAAACCTTTGATGTAAATCATATGATCCCACTAAAGAGGTAAGTAATTCTGATCAAGGGAGATTAATTTTCTTGAATCTGAGAAAGGGTAATGAGTAGGACCTTTGGCCATATGACTAATATATCAGGCTGACCCTCTAAACGAGGTGTGGTAGGGAATAACAGAAAAATTCTTCCTTTTTTGAAAAGATGAATGTAGCTGACTTAAACTAGAAAAAAATTGACTCGGGGAAACTAGAACACTGGCAGTTTCACAGTGGCCTGAATAACATTTAAACATTTGCCGAGAGCCAGCCTTGTAGTCTCATAGTCATGAGCGACTGTCTCCTTCTGGAAATGCCTAATGGGATAGTGCTTTCCTTTGAAGGATTATGAGCACGCAGAATCAAATTGTTTCTATTGACCTACTCCCCAACTTCATGGCCCTACATCCATGGCAGGTATGCAAGAACACCCAAGCTTGTAGAAGTTTCAGAAACTTGCCATAGTGATACTTTTTCCGAAATGACTGTCAACACAGAGTCTAACAGTCTTCAACATATATTTACCAGTCTGTATACAGTGCATCCTAAGTGACTGTCCGGACTGGTGTGTCCTGGCAAAGGACAGCTGTTACTAAATGTTCAGAGAATCCAACCTTCACATTCTTGATGTATTGATAGATGTAGATGACATTTTTCAGGAAGTTCCTTTGTTTGGCTGATTGTGCTGCAAGGGTCCATGGAGAGATTGTCATAATGGAGAGTTTGTCATGCGTAGTTCCACTGTGGCAACCATCATCAGTCTGAGTTTTTAATGGTTAAGAGTAATACTTGGAATTTCGACATTTTATGTGGAAGTAAGAAATTCCTATCTCTGAGCAAGAATACTTTCCCTGAACAGCCATCTCTAACTACCCTTAAATGTTGTGCATACCCAGGTGAACTGAGTAGCACTTACCAGGCAAATTTTAATGCCCAGTTCTATTAGCATTCCTAACCTGTGTATTAGATTAAGAGATATAAGGTGACTGGACAGTGCTTGAAAAGGTATACAGTGGCTAGACTCTGCTTAAAAAGCTGTCATTTGGGTAAGGGAAGATGTATATTCCCTTCTTTTGTAGGCAGTTGCTGTTGTACTTAACTGTTTGGTAAATATGTGCAGTGCTAATGCACTCCTAAGAGCCACACCTGAAACTGGCATGTTTCTTTCCCCACATTAACCTGAAAAACTTCTACAGGGAGAGTAAATCAGGATATGCATGTGTTGTACTGCTTGTCTCATTGCAAAAGCAATCACCACTTCCAGAAGCAGTAACAATGACTTGACTATAAGCAGCATGAATTTTCTGAGTGCCACAAATTTATCCAGACCTTTTTGGTCCGAGTTTGGTCTCAGGTTATCTTTTCTGTTGAGGACCAGAATGAAGTGGGAGTCATCAACATTATTCCAGTGGATTGCCCCTGACTAACACTGTGGCTGCTTTGCAGAGTGGGCTTTGAGGGTTTCTTTTGTTGTAAAAGCCAAATCTGTCTGTTGGAGGAGATGAATATGAAGAGAGAGCGCACCCTGTCTGCATTGCGTTTCGGCTCCAGCATTTTAACTTTGCATTTCTTTTGTGTTGGTTCTTCTTTGATATACAAAGATGGAGAATTACCACTAATTCCTGAATTAGTTAAGTGCTGTGGCAAACTGTCATACTGCTGGAATACAGGTGTGGGCTTTTTTGGAGTTAGAGGGTTAAGCTTCCCTGCCCAGGTTGGCTGTTAATGTTGAGGTAACTGTTGTTCCATTTCTATTTTTATCCAGTTGAGCAACTTTTCCTTGTAAGTTTTTTTTTTTTTTTTTTTTTGCCAAAAATACTTTGACAGAAACAGATTGAGCAGAGGGTGGAATGTGTACCTTCAATGTCTGCAGTTAAATGAAGTTAATAATATAATGAAAGGGAATGTGGGAGCAGTCTCCACACACAGTACCCTTTTATATTGTTTTTATCCCCCAGGTCATTTTTGTCTCCATGCCTGCTGTGACCAGCAGACGATTCCCAGTCAGACAGTCCTCCATATGAGACACTTTACCCTATTCCTGAATAGAATGTGAGCTTTCTGGGGAAGCCATTATATAGGCAGCTTGAAAGTTGCCTGTGCTCTCACAGACATTGCAGCAACTGAGAGGATTTTGTGTAATGCTATCCCAACTCCTTGGACAGAGTCACATTACCAATGTCACGGTATTTGGACACAGTATGCTCCCCCTTGCAAGTGCTCACTTCCATATACTCACTAATAAAGGATACCATACATACCTGTCAGCCACGAGGTGCAAGACATTTAGACAAAGTCAAAAATAGTATCGGAACAAAGGTCCAAAATCAGTGACAGATTTTAATTATTGCACTTATAAACTTAGAAAATTGCTAGCACAATAGGTTTTGTGTTAGAATGCATTTTCTGAAGGATAAGAAGTCTGGAACTCAAATGTTCGTCAGTATTTAGTGGCATCAGTCCCCATTGCTATGCCAGAAAACCACAAATTTTATGAGAGAACCCTTCCAAAAACATGAGGTGAAAATCTGGACAGTTGAGAGAGATGCTGCCATGAAGCTGTGGCTTGGTGAGATAAAAGCCTGTCTTTCTAGGATGCCTCTTGCAGTGTTGCCTCTTCTCCATGTGATTGTGATGATGGTTTACATTCCTGCTCCGTGTGTGTACTCCTCACCCCTGTCTAGTGCAGTCAGACTTCTCATCCCCTGCAAGTAGCATCATTTGACCATGCCAATAATTAATTCTGATTGTCTGGGTGATGGAGCTTTATCAGTTTACACCACCAGTGCTGACTCAGTTTATATTATTTCTGATTTGTTTGATTTGGTGATGGTGAAATGTTGTCAGAGATTGAATCTATTGTTAACCAATTTTTTTTGGGGAGGAAGGTTGTAACTTCCTCATATGGAAAGGTTATAAGGTTAAGCTTTTGTAGAGTAGAGTAAGTCATCCACAAGTTTAGCTTCCTGACCGTACAGACGTCTTGAGTTGTACCACATCTGTTTTACTGTACTACCAGTCAGCTGGGGTGTAGTGAAAAAAAAAGTTTTAATTTTAATTGTGATTTACTTAAGTCCTGTAGGAAACCTAGTACCTCTAGCCATGAATGCCTGTGTAAAATTACAGACATATTGGAAACTTTATCAAAGTTTAGGTATGGTCTCCCCATCTTTTGTAGTACCAGTAATTGAGTTGAGTTTGTATAAGATGCCTCATTTTGGTTGTATCTGGTGTACACATACGTGAGTATGTAAATTATTTATATATATATATATATATATATATATATATATATATATATATATATATATATATATATGGGATCCGTACGGATCACAGAACGGCAACATAACCAAAACAGATTCAGCTGGGCATACTTGCTCAAAAGTGCTTTTCACCGAAAGGCACTTTTGCGTAAGTATGCCTGTTGGGGAGATCGTACTAGATTAGGGATGAGGGAAAATTCCCTTTTCGCCACTGTAGTGCGACTTCAGAGTGAGAATGTTTAAGTAGGGGGGTGTGGGGGGTGCAGTAAATGTTTTTATATATATATATATATATATATATATATATATATATAAATATGGGTCTACTTCACTTGACTGAAAGCTCATTTCACTGAAACTCATTAAGTTGAAAGGTAGATGCCCTTTTCCCCCTTGTAGTGCGATCCTGGAGTTAGTATATGTAGTAAGGATGGGCACAGCCCCCCACATCAGGGGGATGGTGGGAATATGTAGCCCCTCACTTATTTTATACATTTTAAACCATATACATGGATGCTTACAACTCCAGTGAATAAATCTGTTTAGAAGACAATATATACCCAAACTATGTGGGAGGCTATATCCCTGACAACCCCCAATGTGGGGAACTATGCCCCCTCACCCCATCTTGCTATATATGCTAATTCCAGGGATCGCACTACAATGGGGAAAAGGGCATATACCTTTCAACTAGATGATTTTCAGTCAAATGAGTTTTCATTGAAGTGAGCTTTCAATGAAGTGAAGTAGACCCATATATATATATATATATATATATATATATATATATATATATATATATACACACACACACACACACACACACACACACACACACACACATACACCAGTGCCAGCAGGCACCTGATAAACTTCTCAAACTCAAGTCACCTAAGACACAGTCAGGGATTCATTTAACTATATCAACAGAGCTGGGTACTTGTAGCATATCTTTTATAGCATATCTTTAAGTAGTTCAAAGAAAGGTGGATGGAACATGTTGTTTAAGCCATATTTTTTCATAGGTTCATAGGTTCATACTAGGCTATCTGCCCTAGGGCATTTATAAGCCTAGCCAGAGTATGTTTGGCTTTCGCCACCCATTTTAAATTAATTTTGCTATACCCTTTTTCGAGGTTAGTATACTGTGCCTCTGTCTAACAGTGACACAGAAGTGATACCCGGGGTAAACCTATGATCTCCCATCCACTCATCAAGACTCCTCTTGAAGAGAATTAATGAGGGACTCTGCCTAACCTGGACTGGGATTTTATTCCATAGTGAAGGGAGCCTCTGGGTTATGAATCTGTCCCTCCAGTATGTCCTATTTATTTCAGTGCTGAGGTTCAAGTCTCTGGAGCGTGTAGCTCGATGGGATTTGGATTTTTTGAGGTGCAGCATGTCCCTTAATTCCGGGTTGGACATGGCCTTATACGTCAGGCACAGTTCACCTCTGAGCAGGTGGTATGCCACTGAGTAGAGCTGGAGTTTCTTTAACCGGGCAGCATATGGCATCTGTTTGAGCCCTTTGATCCTCTTGGTGAGGTACTTTTGGGGTCTTTCCAGTTACTGCAGGTGTTTGGTAAGGTACATCCCAAAAGGGGCATTGTACTCGATTATGGGCCTGATGAGGGATGAGTAAAGAGGCACGATGACCTCCCCTAATCTAGATGTGAATCCCTTCATGATTAGGTGGGCTATATAAAGTTTTTCTAACCACTTTGGCCACGTGGTTGTCAAATGAGAGATTGCTATCAACTTGGGTCCCCAGGTCCCTAATTACTTCTTCTGTACTTAATGGATTACCACCTATGTGGTAATTTGTGGGCACTTTGTTTTTGCCAAAGGGGATGACTATACACTTTTTGGCGTTTAGCTTGAGGCCATGGCTCTGGCACCAGTTGTCTGTTTCTATGAGGCCCTTTTGGAGGATGCTTGTGTCGGCTGGAGAGTCGATTATGGCGCCCAGTTTGAAGTCATCTGCGAACTTGGTCAGCCACAGTCCTTCCGTGTTGGCCTGTACCTCCGAGAAATATATACCAAACAAGAGAGGTCCCAGGACTGAGCCTTGTGGGACGCCACTTGTAACTGGTTTGGAGTCTGACATGGCTCCAGCAATTCTAACCATGTGGGTTCTGTCCTTGAGCCAGTTTGCAACCCATCTAGTGACATAGGGGTTTATATTTAAGCTGGTGAGCTTATCTATAATGCCCGAGTGGGGTATTGTATCGAAGGCTTTTGTGAGGTCCAGATAGGCTGTGTTGACCACCTTCCCTTCGTCAATGGCCTTGGTGACGGTTTCAAAGAAGTCAACCAGGTTTAAGAACTGGGTAGGATCCAGTGTCTGTAGGTCCCCAGTATCTTTATTTATGAGGTCCATGATGATCCTTTCCATAGCTTTGCAGACCAAGCTAGTCAGACTTATGGGGCAATAGTTTCCAGGGTCCGTTGAGGCACCACCTTTGTGGAGAGGGACCACTGTTGATGTACGCCACTCTTTGGGTACATATCCTGTAGTAAGGCTGAGATTGAACAGTAGTATTATGTTTGGGTTTAGCTCTTCTTGGAGTTCATGTAGGACGCACCTGGGACACCGTCTGGTCCCATTGATGCTGTGTTTTTTGCTTTGGAGAGGGCGGCTCCCACCTGAGCATCTGAGATGTCAGGGGGGCAGCACTCTGCTGGGATAGATATTTGCCCTTTTGATGGGGAGGGAGTTTGCGCTGAACCTTTCAGCTAGGATGTTGGCAATGTCTGTGGGATCAGTGTATTTTTTGTCATTTTGGACTAATTCAGAGCATATCTGGGAATTCCCACCCAGGTCCCTAACATAACTAAAGAAAGCCTTGTGATTATCCTTAGTGTCCTGTGCAATTTTTCTGTCGAAGCTGGCCTTTGACAATTTTATGAGTGCCCTTAGTTTTTTGCTAATACTGATCAGAGATGCCTTCCCTTTTTGGGATTTTGCTCTATCATGTAGTTGCTTCCTCCTTCTATTGTATAGTTTGTTTATGGCTGGGGTCCACCAGACAGGTTGTCTGCCTTTGGAGGATTGGGTCTTGGTTTTATTTGGGATTGCATGATCCATGCATTCCTGAAGGTGTTCATAGAATGCATTTATAAAGGATTCTGCGGTCTGGGCCGTATTTTCCACAGGCCCGGGGGCTTTGAAGGATTCCACCTCGGTTTTGAGGAGTGTGAAATTTGCTTTAGAGAAGTTTTTCACTGTGGTTTTCTGGGCAGGGGGTGGGGTCGGGATGTGAATATCCAGTGAGATCAATTTATGGTCTGATCTTACCAGTGAGGGATACACTTCTGGTCTGGAGCATAGAGTCCACATGTTGGTGATGATCAGGTCCAATATGTTTTCCCCTCTTGTGGGAGTGGTAACAAGTTGTTCTATAGCATTTGAGTTTATGAATTCTAGGAACCTTTGGGCAAGGGTGTTGGAGCTAGAGTAATGCTCCCAATCTATGTTTGGGTAGTTGAAGTCGCCCAATATAATGGTGTTCGGAGAGACCTTCATATTTTCCAGTGTTCTCAGGAAGGCCGAGTGGGGTTCCTGGGTTTGGGAGGGTGGTCTGTAGCAGGCTATAAACTGGAAGGCAGTTTTACCCGCTGTTAGTTGCACATGGATAGTCTCTGATGCTTCGTGCTTTGCCACCAACCTGGAGGTGTGGGTATCTTTGATGAATATCGATACTCCCCCTCCTTTTGTAATTTGGTCCAAGTTTTGGGGCCGAAAAGCATGGTATGAGGTATAACCTGGTAGTGCTGGGGTGCTCTCGGGAGTCCGGAACCAGGTTTCTGTTACTGCACAGATATCGATGTTCTCCATGCTAAGGAGAGTTTCGAGTGCGTGCATCTTGAGGTTTAGACTTCTGGAGTTGAGTAGCATTCTTATCCCTTGTGATACCTATGGAGGTGGGTTTGTCTTTTGAGCCTTGCCTAAAAAAGGCACTATGGGGGTAGCAAGAGCCTTTGCCAATATCCGAAAGCCAGGGGTGACAGGTGCAAGCCGTCCCTAGCAAAGCATCGTGGCTTGTCGTGCATATCATCCCAAGCTGACAGGCATTGGATCCCCTTTGAATGACACCAATACTTAAGCCAATTTTTGAAATTGATCATCTTGTTTTCATATTGTGGCATCATTCATGGTGAGGGTAAGATGCTTTTCAAGGTCAGGGTCATACCAGCCTGGGCTACATGCTCAGAGAGCTCCTCTATGTCTCTTTTCATGTAGTCCAGGGAGGTACGTCTCAGGTCATTCACACCAGCATGGACAATGACTGAGTCATATTTGTACTTGCCTTGGAGTGACCTGAGTGCTTGTGTTATGTGGCGGATCCTAGTGCCAGACAGGCTGCTCACCGTGACCTTCTCCTTGTTCAGCCTGGTGAGTGGGACGTCAGTGTGCCTGACGATAGAGTCACCTATTACAAGTGTATCAGGTGTGTTGTTTAGCCTTAAGGGCTGTGACTGTTCGGCACACTGGCTTTGTGAGATATGTGTTGCACGTGTTTTGTTTTGGGGTAGCGGTTGCTTGGGTGTCTGCTTTGGAGGTCTCTGCTGCTTAGGCAGATCTTTATTTAGAGCCTCTGAGTATGTTTTTGTGTGCTTATGTGTTTGGTTTGCTGTCGTGGTAGGTCTATGTGAGACTGGAATTGTAGTGAGTGTGGTTTCCTTCTCCTCCTGACTGGTTATGCCAGTACTGAGTTGAGAGAGCTTAGCCTCCAGTTTGGCTGTATGGTTGCATCTCTCACATGTGTTGGAATTTGTTGGGAGGAGGAGAGGGTTGTCTGTGTACATGAGGCAGTTGTAACATTGCCTCAAGATTCCCATATTCACCAGCTGGAGATTGACAACTGACCTTTGGACATGCTAGAATAATATTGGGAATTCCTTTATAATTGAAAACAAGGGCCAATGGGAAGCGAGGGTGTAGTGCTTTTAATTTTTAGTGCTGACTTATAATTGCTTTCGTGAGCAAGTGCCAGGTAACAAGTGCAATGTGTTACAGGTAACTTAAATGCAAAAACGACAAACAGTAACTTTCTTTCAAGCGAAGCAAGGAAATAAGTACAGTAAGCAATGCAGATATCACTAGTGATCCACAGAAGCGCTGAGAAGCCGCGTTTTAGGTGGAATTAGCGTTCCAGGGAAATAACAAGCATACAAACAAAGCTAGATTCAGCAGGCCTGGATTTAGTCTATGCTACAGCAAACAAGGTGTACCAATTTCAGTAAGATACAGTTCAAATATTCAGGCACTATAAACCTTTAACCAGAAATTCCCAGCTCAGAAGGGCAGAGTCCAGCCTCTCCTCCCACAAGAGTGCAGACCACGAACCTTCTTAATGTAAAATAACTGGCCTGAAGCCCAAGTGCTTAAACCAGAGCTAATACACTTTAAGAATAACTGACACTGAGCTCTCAATCAGCAGTTCCCAACTTAGAAGGATGAAAGCTACCTGCCCTGCCACCACAGTGCATGCCACAAACCTTCCTAATGTAGAACAATTGGTCTGAAGCCCAAGTGCTTAATCCAAAAGACTTAGAATGATAGCTACACTTTAACCAAGTTACTACCAAGCAGTAATAAATACAACTGAATACTTAAAATAATGCCTGGATAAGTGCTCAATTTATACAAACAAAGCTAGATTCAGCAGGCCTGGATCTAGTCTATGCTACAGCAAACAAGGTGTACCAATTTCAGTAAGAAGAAATTCAGATATGCATGCACTATAAGCCTTCAACCAGAAATTCCCAGCTCAGAAGGGCAGAGTCAAGCCTCTCCTCCCACAAGAGTGCAGACCACAAACCCTCTTTAATGTAAAATAACTGGCCTGAAAGCCCAAGTGCTTAAACCAGAATTAATATACTTTTAGAATAACAGACACTGAACCCTCAATCAGCAGTTCCCAACTTAGAAGGATGTAAGCTACCTGTTCTGCCACTACAGTGCAGACCACAAACCCTCTCAATGTAAAACAACTGGTCTGAAGCCCAAGTGTTTAATCTAAAAGGCTTAGAATGAGTTACACCAAGCAGTAATAAATACAATTGAGAACTTTTAAGATGATGCAAAAGCAAAATAAAATAGGAAGAAACACAATTACAGTAAAAGCAGAAAAATTATTTTTTTTTTTTTTAGAAAAGTAGCAAAAGCAGTAGTAAATACAATTCTCATGCAGTGCAAGCTGGCACACTTGAGTATGTAGCAATATTAGTCCACACACAGTTTGAAAAAATGTAATTAAATTAAAAAGGACTAAAAGCAAGTGCAGAAAGGGTTTATTAGGTAGAATGCTGTAAAAAGATGTCCTGGGGGAGTGTCTTAGATCAAATCTACAGTGGGGCGGGCACTGCAAAAGCCACCAAATTTAAACTACAACCAAGAATAGGGAGGGGGTGGGGGAACAGTTTCAACACAGATGTAGGGAATGTGCAAATTATAAATATATATATATATATATACTGTTTTCTATATATTTGCAGAGCAGTAAGACACAGATATCAAGCAGACAATTTAGCTCTATAATACAGAATAACACAGAAAATATACTCAGCTCTATAAACTTGAAGATAGTTCTGTAAGGCTGTCTCTCAAACTAAGGTTCCAGTTTGAATACAGGTTGTTAATTAAAAGGAGACACAGCACTAGCTAAATTATATCAGCTGAAAGACAAGGCAGGAAATGAGGGGGGCTGGGGGAACAGTTTCAACACAGATGTAAGGAATGTGCAAATTATAAAAAATATATATACTGTTTTCTATATATTTGCAGAGCAGTAAGACACAGATATCAAGCAGACAATTTAGCTCTATAATACAGAATAACACAGAAAATATACTCAGCTCTGTAAACTTGAAGATAGTTCTGTAAGGCTGTCTCTCAAACTAATGTTCCAGTTTGAATACAGGTTGTAGCTCCCTTTGAGGGATGACTTTATCCCCCTGAGGGGCACTCAGAATATCCACAGTTCACTGTCCTTTCAAAGCATCTGAGTAACTGGCTGATGTTTCATCAATCACCTACAGATCTGCTATAATAAAGGAAAGCTCCAATCACTTACTAGGTCCTGGGATTGGAGATAGAGAAATAAGTTCACTAGCAGGGAGGTGACGTGAAAGCCAAGACTCAAACTGCTGAAAGGTTAGCAAGGTAAGAATGTACAAACTCTAAGCAGTGACAAACAAGAGGGATGAGCCTAATGGCTTGGAATTCTGACTAACAGGGAGTGTGTGTGTGTATCAAATATGAAATTTATAACATAGGTGGAAGGAAGGCCAGGAACAATAATCAAAAGACAAACATATCATCATTATGACAACTGATAAGGCAGGTAGGTGACACTGATCCATGCTGAAGAAAAAGAAAAGCAGGCTGAAACTACTGAATGCTGACACAAGTAGTGTTGATGGGTGAGGAGGGATTCCAATTGCCAGAAGGAAGCAAGGGAGACATGGGTAGACAACCCAGTGAGGACAATATGACTGTCAGCAGTTGGTTTTCCCTTAAACTATTCTCACAGATCTTGATCAGGTACTGAGTATTTATGAAATCCATGAAGGTATGTATCACACACAGCAGTCTTCTCACTTTTCTTGCTTACAGTGTCCACTGCCAGGAATTCCCTAAAATGCTAAAGGAAATCTTTAAAAAAAGTTTTCCAGAGATCCTCCAGCCTCTTCAGGTGGTATGGCATCCCTATCTCTGTTGAAAGCCAGACTTCTGAAGTACTGACATTAAGGACAACAGCAAAATAGAAAGTTCTTAGAGGGATAACCTCTGACTATGGCACAGGTTATCACAGTTTTAGTACCAGCTCAATTAGAGCTGGTAGAAAAGGACTGGTATTACACATCCACAAGGACAAGTAGGGTGAACATGACATAAAACTGCCACATTGAAGAAGGGGGGTGATGCAAATGCGTCTCCTGTGGGTAGGCTTCCAGCTTAAGCATCTTCTACCTGGTAAGTGTATAAGGGCATGCACTTGCAATTGGAATGCACTGTGGACCCCTACACTGATGCAGGTATCCTGTTCCCATGATCTGAAGGAGGTTGGGTCACATACAAAAGCCCTCATAGCTGAGATGACTGTTTGAATTAAAGTACTATCCAGACAGCTCTCATCCTAAAGATGAGCAAGCATTTCCAGTGGTTGGGTGAAGGACAGCTTTGATGGTCAGCAGACAGAAACAAAAATAACAAAGAAAATAAAAATAAAGTGGCAAAACAACCATCCAAGAAACTACTTACCTGAATGGCCACAGTGAGGATTAACCTCTGCCACCAGAATACTTGTATGTAGGAGAGAAGACGTAAATGAAAGCACCACCATCTCTTGCCTGTTTTATACATCTCTAACACTGGCAAGAACTTGCTTCATGAAGGTGCAGCTGCTCAAGGTGATGATCATTCTGCCAATTTTTTTTATTTATTTTTATTTTACATTTGTTGACCGGGATAGTCCGACTGGATGCATGTCCATTTTCAGCGGAGGCCCGGGGAGAAAAGCCCCAAGGGTAAGCAGATACAGCATTACATAATACCAGCATTACATATTACAAACAGGCTATTTACAGAGATTACATAAGTAAGCAAGTTAAACAAGTTCCACATGTTACAGTTAGTCCTGAGCACAAGTCAGGATTAAATTAAATTACACAGTAAACTGGTTAACGATTTTTACACATTCGAGTTAGCCAGGCTTGATACATTGACATAGCCAGTTAAGTGACAAATGTTGTTTGAGTCTAGTTTTAAATTGACCTAAGGTGGAAAGTAAGGTAATATCAGCTGGAAGAGAGTTCCAGGATCTACTTACAGAGTTTGCAAAGAGAGAATCACCGGCTGTGTTACTAATTTTGCTAGTCTGAATTAGTAGTTTGTTAGAGGATCGAAGCGGTCTAGGATTGTTATAGGGGTGATAATATTTTTAAGTGCAGGAGTATTGTCCGGATTATAGAGGATTTTATAGGCCATAATCAGTTGGTTATACTGGATTAGGCTAGGTAGTTCAAGCCAACCAAGCAGATTTAGATTGATGCAATGATGTGTCCTAAAAGGCAGCCCAGTGGCAAACCTGGCAATGTGGTTGTAGCAAATTGAGAGTTTGTTAAGGACAGTCTTGTTCAAATTTGAGAGTAGAGGGGATGCATACAGAAGGGTTGAAAGAAGGTGAGAGTGAGCTATGGCAATTTTAGCTGGAGGGGTTAGGAAGGCTTTTATTCTGTAAAGTGACCCTATTTTTTTATTGATGGTTTTGATAGTTTGGTTAACATGTAGGTCAAATTTGAGATTGTCTATGATGACACCTAATAGTTTTGTAGATGGGTCAGGGGAGATTATTGTGCCATCATTTGATTTTATGGTAAAGGTGAATGCGGTAGACCTACGTGTTGGTGAAAATAACAGCATTTTAGTTTTTTTGGAATTTAGGATCAGATGACGTTCAGAAAGCCAGTTTTCTATTGTATTAAAGGTGGTCTGGGTAGCTGACCATAACTCTACTGGAGATGTGGCTGAGCATATCGGAGTAGAGTCATCAGCATATTCGATACAGCTGACTTTTGGGATGACAGTATAAAGGTCGTTAATGAAGATGGAGAACAGCAAGGGCTCTAGTATAGAGCCTTGTGGTACTCCGAGGGTGTTAGGTAGAAGGTTAGAGAGTTTGTTCTGCCAGAGTACAGCCTGCTGTCGACAATTCAGGTAGGATTGAAACCATTGGAGGGCTCCAGTATCTAGACAGAATGTTTGCAGGGTGTGGATTAAAAGTTGGTGATCAACCATATCGAATGCCTTGGAAAGATCCAAAAAGAGGGCTGAGGATATATAATTATTGTTGCGATTATGGTTTATGGTGTTAGTAAAGGCTAGGAGGGCTGAAGTAGTGCTGTGATGAGGACGGAAGCCATGCTGAGTGTCTGCCATAAGGCGATTTTGGATTAGGTGGTGCATGAGTTGTCTATGAATACATTTTTCCATAATCTTTGCAAGTGAAGAGAGTATAGCTGTTGGCCTATAATTGGAGAATTCAGTAGAGCTGCCTCCTTTGTGAAGTGGGATTACATAGGATATTTTCCAGATGGTGGGAATTTTAGCTTCTACTATGGTTCGATTGATTAGTATTGAGATGGGGTAAGCAATAGCATCAGCTGATTTTTGTAGGTACTCGGCAGGGAGTTGATCAGCAGAAAGTGTAGTGGGTTTTAATTTTTTGATCAAGGTGTATGGATAAGTGAAGTGGCGACTGGTTGGAAGCTGAATGCAGGTAGGTTTCTAGGGGTGCTACTTTCAGGACCAGGGGAGCTAGGAGGTAGTTGGCTAGCTAGGGCTTGAATTGTCTCAGTAAAGAATTGGTTAAAACTATCAGAAACATCTTCAGGGGTTTTATCAATAGTAGCAGCAGGGATTGGGGTTGAAGTTTGTCCAGGATGTAGTAGATTATTTAAACCTGCCCAAAACTTCTGAGGGTTATTTTGATTTACTGTCTGTAAATTACAGTAGTATTGTTTTTTGTCTTGTAAAATTGATATTTGTTCTGTACAGACCGATAAAGGTAAAAGCAACTCAGGAAATTACTGAAGACTAGACTCAGCAGAGGCTACATCTGTGCACCTGTACCATCAAGAAAAAATGCCAAGGATATTCCAACTATTGTTCCAGTCCATAAAAGACGATGAAAGGCACTTGAAAACCAGCTAATTGGATTGGTTTTGTCCTACACAAGGTGTAATGAAAAATTTAATTCTTAAGGCACTTTTGTTGTTGGCAAAATATCCCTTAGTAAATGTTGGCTACATGGAGGAATGAAACTCTGACTATGATCCAGATAACCTAGAATCAATTAGCTGCCCTGGTCCTTGAGAAGCTGACAGGTAGGAGTGGGAGTGAGCACTCATTGAAGACCCAGACATATCTGGGAGGAAATAGACAGATTAATCAAACTGCCTCACCAGCTTCTACCAGACGCAGGAATTTCAACACACAATCCAGTGTGTTGAGAAACCTACTAAGCAGTGTGTATCCCAGCAACTGCAGTTCAGTGAGTGTAGGGGACTGGCATGTAGGAGAGGGGAAAAGTGCATTTGTACTTCATGGCTGCTGGAATGATAGCCCGTCTGTAAACAGAGTTCCACCCTAGTACTAAAGAAAAGAGGCACCGAAACAGAAGACACTTGTTGACACTCCATAAGTGGCTAAGATACAAACACACATGCACACACATACATACACACATATATGTATGTATGTATGTGAATGCACTTATGTATGAGAGTAAGAGTTGTGTGTGTGTGTATTTTATATATATATATATATATGTGTGTATATATATATATATATATATATATATATATAAGTTCAATAGTCCAAATCCACAATCACCGAACACACTTTAACAAAAGCGCTTTCACCGAAAAAGTGCTTTTGTTGGTGTTTAAAAATATATATATTATATATAATATATATATATATATATATATATATATATATATATATATATATATATATATATAGGGGAGCATGGAATTAGCTGGTTCGTCTGCCCTCAGAAGAGGGTATAGAAGTGCATGCCCAGGGTGCATATTGTGGTTGAATCCTTGATGGACAACAGAGAGCCTACAAGAGTGCTGGTTCCAAGAGATAACATCTGTCATGAGGATTTGTATTTCTTAGGGAAACAGGTGACATGCCCTCACTGATGCCCCTTGCATGCTAAGCCCTCACTTGGTACTAGGCATGCACAGTGGAAATAGGGCATCAAAAGAGAATAACTGAACCCCCTTTGATGCCTACCTCAATGATGGCCCTTGCTCCATTGATGAGGAACATATGGACTGCTGGACAAAAGATAAGTCCGATAGTTATTAGGCAACAGGGGCAAAAAAAAAATGCAGACAGACTGCATGCACCCTAATATTCATGTCCCCACTCCTAAAAGAGCTGGTAGAATATGTCAAGCACCTACTGAAATACCTTACCTATACAGTAATGAGAAGACCCATCCTCCCCCTTTTCTTGTCCCCCTCCTCACAACAGAGGAGGACATTTCTTAGTTAGTGCCCTTTGCCTGGAAATCAGAGTGACCTGACAAGTAAGGAAATAGACATTTTAGTCATAACATTCTTAAACTAACTTGTTCATAAGGTCATGCAAAAATGTTTAATTCTTAACCAGATGCAGGAATGCATTCTGAATTTCCTGCAAGGTGACATCAGAGAGAAACTGGACAGGCTCCTCAATACATCCCACAAGCAAATGGTGCTCTCTTTGTTTACCACAACAAAGGTTGGAAGGAGGGCACCATTTCCTTCACTTGAATTTAAGATATGATGAATGGCTTCTCCTACTTTTTATGATTCAGGCTGGGTGAGGTAGCCGATAGGTGGAGAGTAAAAGCCTCCCGGCAAGGAAGGAAAAATGTCAAGTGAATTACTCCTGTGGAGGCAGCGATGCGGGCACCAGTGGAGGAGCCGCAGTGTTATAGATCTTTTGTCTCAAAAAGTGCAGCTCTTTTGCTAGGGAGGCCCCTTTAGCGCTAGGAGCATGTGATGATGTCCAGTTGGGTCAGGCCTAAGCTGCCAGGGGGAAGTCCACCTTACTGGAATGTGAGACTGAAGCCCTGAGGAAGAAACAGTTGGAAACAAAGTTGTAACCCCCAGAAGCCAAGATAGCCTTGTGGGTTAGTGGTTCCTCTCCGTGGGCCAGTGGTCACAGTCACTGGTGCTACATAAATCTCAGCAAAACTCTCAGTAAGACCTCCGCCCCTGGTGTTTGGGTGGGCAGGCCAATGGTACAGGCAAAATCAGGCTAAATCAACACGTAGGCGAAGACAATGCAGACGAGACAAAGCAGACGTAGATCGAATCTCTCAAGTAGTCCTCTAGTTTTTAGAGCCACCAAGGCTTTGATTCCTTCGATTGTTAAGTTTCAAAGCTACTGGACTATGCCAATCATCTTGTCAAAGCTAAACTGGTGTACTCCTTTTTAAAGGTGCATGCATCTATAATCAACTAGTGTCTCGCTTTTTCCACAGACTAGTGCATATCCTTCTATGGAGACATTCTTATACTTATGTATCACATGTGCTCTTGATATGTGCCACTCATGGTGAGCCAGACTTGCCTCCCTCTCCCAAGATCGGTGAGTTGGCAGCAGATGCTCAGTCGCATCCTCCCTATCTTCTACCCACACCTAAGTTTCTAGTTGACTTGGATCTCATGCTGTAAAGAGACAGGGCTTTATCCTCCTGCCACACCCAGCTGTTTATATACAGTTGTATGTTGTCCAAAAATGAATTATATTAAAATTTATTTTGAAGACGTAGATTCTTATGCTATGGTCAGCCCTTGGCCACCAAAGAGTTATTTTCCTGCTGTAGGGTGTGTTGTTATTTGAGCTCACAAAGGCAGGTGAAGTGAGAAACATTAGGACTCCCCTTGGACAGAAAGGAAAAGTCTTGTATTTGTCACATAAATAATTGTCATCTCTAGTGTAACATACTACTTATGATTGTAAAATAATAATGTGCAACAATCAGCAGAGCTAGGAAGGTGCATGTTAAGGTCAATGGGATTGTTGTACTTTGGAAGAAATGGAACAGCATTTATAAGTGTTACATGGCATATCATTGAAGGATGATTGACATTCTGAGGTTCATTTTCACTAATGTTTGCAATGAAAGGAATACATATCCCCATGGAGTGGGTAAAACTACAATATTTGCAGCTGTTTTTCCTGGAATTTCACAAATCTTGCAAGACAAAACACTTCAGATGGAAAGGACAGATTTTGCCTGTGATGGTATAGTATAGTTGAGTGAGGAAACGGAATTAAAATGTATTTATTTATTCATTTACATTTGTTTACCGGGAAATTCGAACTGGACACAGGTCCCTTTTCAGTGGACGCCTGGGTAGAAAAGCTCCACAGAATAATAAATGAGCAGCAGTGTACATGAAGAACAATTGAATGTACATACATTAGCAAATAATACATACTGCAATAAACATTAACTATAAATAAAATATGAAACATGGTAATGAACAGATATACCAATATCTAGCTAGAGGCTAGGAATGAGGTAGGATGTATATACAGATAGTTCTAAGCTCAGATACTGTTCTAAACTCGTATACCTAAATCTTGTATACAACTATTGCACTAAACTCAAGCAGATATAAAGCATAAGCTCCACATGAAGGAGGAACAAACTAGAAGGGCTAATGGGATGGACGGGGAAGATAGAGGCGTAAGAGAGGAAACTGAGTAAGTAGTATACGTGGTAGTGAGAGGAAGCTATGTGCAAGTCAGTTGGATATGGATTTGGAGTTGAGATGAAGTGAGGGAGTTAAGCATGTTATAACAGGTCTGAGAGACTGAGTGAGGAGGGAAGGGGTGGGTAAAAGGTGAGTCAGAGCCTGCAAAGGAAAGAATGCAATGATCAGACGGTGTGAGGCAGGATGGCTAAGGGAGGTAAAAGGAGGGTCACCTCCTAGCTTTGTGTTACTAACTCTCCTTGTTCAGTATACCAAGCTTAAGTTTTCTATACACATCTCTTAACGCCGGGTGTTATAGATAATTACTTGAGGATGACTGGATCCTCCATTTATGATGTGTGCTGGGTGGGTGGCTTGCATGTTAAGCTCACTAGTGAGAAATGTTTCCTTTAGTAAACTTGGTATAGAAAATTGCTGATTGGGCACAATTTTGTGCAGCTCTTGTTAGTATGTACCTGACATTTTTTTTTTTTAAGCTACAGTCCATTGAAGTGTCATATTCCCCAGATGAGGTTTCAGCAGAGTTGTACAGTAGAATGATGGTGTTGTGTACATCAAGAGACTCATGCCAGTGTAAACCAGATTTCCTCCATACTGTATTAAACTACCTTTTGCACACTACTTGCACATCTCATTTCTTTTTGTGGTTATTACTGCATAGGGTCTGTAATGAAATATAAATTAAATGTGTACATCACAGATAAATGGTAACTGACAAAATTGCACAAACACATGAAATGCCAACAGTATAAAACTAGTACATAAGCAGGATATTTTAATTTACAACTAAATAGAACTCAGTAGACAAAAGTGTTCTCTCATGGATCTTATTTTTCTAAGCCATTTTTTCTTTTGGGTGTGTGTTGAAGCTTCCTTTTTTATGTTGTATCTCAAGTGGACAGACATCAGCTTTTAAATTGCTTAGCTCACAAAGTTTTTGTCTTTAAAGTCTTGTTTTTACATCAGTGACTCTTGACCATTTTCCTTCTAGCGTCACCCAGACCTTCCACTTTACATAATATGAGAACAAATAGGCTATTATTTTAGAGTATTGCAGCAAAGATGTAAATGAAAGAAAATGCAGTACAGGACTGCATTTAACACATTTACATGTATGAATAAAAAAACTGTATTTTTAATGAATGTGCTAAAATAAAGTATTTAATTTAGCAGTAGTGCTTTTCAGTGGTGGTCTGTACGTCATAAAGATTATTGGAGTGTATTTGTGTATGTAATGGAGATTCAAGACCATGTTTTATTTTGTAGCACATTGGAATTCTCAAGGTGCTGTAACTTCATAAATTAAGGCACAACAGTTGATAATGTGTCCTGCATGTCCTGCTTTTTTGTTGTAGAAGTTTTAAATCAGATGTCATTGTTTTGCATTACTGAACTTGTATGACTTGCAGTGACCATTTTGGAGCTTTTTTTATTCTTTAAGAATGTGTCGCTCTGAAATGTGTACTTGATAACTCTTACTGTTTTGGTCAAGTAGTTGTCATCAGCAGGGGAAAACCACAAACTTTGTTGTTACTCTGCCCTAGAAAGAAGTTTATTTCATGGAGATTTTTTTTTTTAACAGTAGCCAGCTTATGACCCAGGTGTGTTCTTAGATCTAAGTTACTTGTGTTACAGGTATGATAGCTCCGCCCTTCATGCTGGTAGGTTAATGAAAAGAAAGAGACACTGAAGTTTTATAAATGGCCTTCAACATGACAAGGGTGATGTACAGAAGAGTGCTGCTTATGATGTCTCCTTCAGTAATGTATTGCTTGGTTTCTACATCATGACTTGACAGTTGCAAACACATGAGGCGTTTTGGTACTGTTTAATTCTGTGTCAATTCTTTGGGTCATCAGCATACCTCTTAACCTCCTAGTGCAGGAAATCAGGACAAAGTCTAAAATAATTGGGGGGACAAAAGCCAAATAATCTTGCTGTTATAAACTTAAAAAAATGGCTAGAGTAACAGGATTTGTGTTAGTATGCATTTTCTGAAGCAAGTGAAGTTTGAAAGTCAAATGTATGTCTTCATTTAGTGACTTCATTCCTCAGTGATTTGATTAAAAAAAACACAAATGTTATGCGGAATACACCAAAAATATGAGGCAGAAAGAACTCTGCACATTCTGTGAAAATCTGGACACTTGAGAGTTATGGCCATCAGCTTACCCTAGATCCGTTAATTTTTTTTTTGTGTGTGTGTCAACTATCAGCTAGAAGAAGGGGTTATTCCTCATTAGAGTTCATGCTATGATAATGTACGTGTTCCTTACTCTGATGTGAGGAGTATGTTTATCTTTGATTTATTTGTGGTGCAGTAGTGAATGTCTACCTTTCAGAGGTTTTCTGGACTTATTGCTGGCCTCCAGGTTTTACTGACATAAAAACTTCACTGCAGGGACCCTTTGAGGGAAGGGGGTCACATTGTTGGAATCACCAATGGCCATGAAATAAAAGTGTGTTACCCAAAGCAAAGGGTTAAGACTAACCACCTTGCTGTAGTCCTAGGTCTGGGTCCTTCATTTTCCATGTGCTTTCTGTTACAGGTTTGAGCGTGTTTTTAATCAAACTAGTTTTCCCAAGTTGCCCATTAAAAGAAGCACTTGCAAGTTTTGAGTGTTATGTGGTTAACAAATTGTCTGATGTTGCAGGCGCAGCATGGATACAAGCAGATACCAGATTTTACAGTATAGATTCAGGTTACCTTTAACTCTAGTTTGGCTATAGAACAGATTTACGTTTGGGAGGATGTTATATACTAGCATTATCATAATTTGTACATTTTTTTAGCTGAACAGGTGCATTTCTATTCAAACAAGGATGTGGGATAGATAAATGCATAGGCTTATCTTTGTACCATTTGCTGCCTCAGTACTTTCTTAGAACGGTTCTTATTATACTGTACCGCACTGTTAATGTTACTCTTCAGAGAACATCTGTATATAGCTTTTTCCAGCCAAAAGCTTTATTTATTTTTCAGTAACATTTCACTGACTACATCTTCTGCAACCTTGTTCACTTTTGGAGGACTGTTGTGAGAAAAAAAGTGTGCTTAGTTTACTACTTGTATATCACTTCTTGTTTTAGTTCACATTACTTCAGATCATGAGAAGCGAATACTCTTTAGGTTGCCAGTAAGTTGTGATGTTGCATCTATTTTCCTTTCACTTGCTGCATACTTTAAAGGTGTGGTGCTTAAGCTGATTAGTATTGCTAAGTTGTATCTAATGTTGATTATTCAACTCATTAATGATTAATTCATTAGATTATTTGTAGATAACAGGGTCAGAATAACTCCTAATGCATGCAACCATTAGTATCAGTATGAAAGTAACATATAGCCCTACTTGTGCAAGTGAATTTGCAGTTTTAAAATGTAAATAATGTTAAAATAAACACCTTATTTGACTGTGAACAGATTCTTTATAATAGTAGTACCAGAAAGATGAACATAAGTTTATAGACCTGTACAGTTTTAAACAAGTTCTACTAATCTTATAAATGTAGACAAGTCTTTAAGAACAAAATTGTTTGCTTACCGTTTGATGATGAATTGACTTATTAAAAAAAAAAATATTCTGCTTGTTTAACTGCACTGTAGACAGTGTCCTGGTACATCGCACATTTCTTTATAATGAATTTTCAAATTCTAGGTCGTTACAAATAAAAAGTATAATGACATGTTTAGTATTTGTTAATGTCGTCATCTGCAATTCTGTAGCACCACGACTGATTCTTGATTTTTGAAGGCTTAATAAGGAAGTTCACCATCTGGGGTTTTATCAGGAAGTATGACAACAGAAGAGAAATGCCTGGAAACCACAAGTTTCATTAATACACACACATAGTTATTTGGAAACTAAACTTGCAGAACAGTGTATAGGCCTATCTAAGTTTTGCAAGTCTGAGTCTAATGTGTGCTGAATACAAATTTCAAGTGCATGCCCCTATCTTTAATGATGTACAAATTGCATACATAATATGGCAGCTTTTGAGAGAGTCTCCTTTAAGTCCACTTGTCAGGGTTATCCAGATAGTGTCGGTATGTGCATTAAGGATACTCTAAGGTCGTAGTAGATATACATTTTGAGTTTAGTAGAGAGGAAGTACAGCAGATGGATTTAAACAAACCAGACATGCAACTCTTCCTCCCTGATGTTATACCCTGTAGTGCTGCACTGAGCTAAAACATTTTTTCCTTTAATTTCTACACACAAGCATTCCCAAAAATGCTCTTTTTGCTGCACTTTGCTTGTGTTGCAACTCAGAGTACTGGACTGAAAAAGTAGTTCCTTCTTGGTAGCTAGTTTTTCTTAAAAAATAAAATAAATAATTGCAATTTGTGAACACACACTTCACTACTGTAAGTAGAACATTAACTTTATTATTTACCTCTGCCAGTGCTGTTTTTTAATAAAAACAAATGTAGACATTTTAAGATTTGTCAGACTTGTTTACCTGTATGACAGTATAAAACAATTAACAACAATACTAGAGAAACAGAAGGAATAATGATGGATAAGTCAGAAGGGGTATTTTCCTTACCATACTGTAGACAATTCAGTTTTTTAAAGTTTGGGAATTAATTTGTAGAATTTTGGGGAATTTTGAATATGTAGATGTTTTCCCCGATTTAGTATTAGTGTTGCTTTATACTTTTTATTTGTATCTTCTTCCCTTGTAATTATTCTTGTTTACTTACATTTTTACCCCAGTTTGCTCCTATTGTCTGTCAATCATCTACTGCCTCCCTTCCATTAATTGGCCTGTTCACTCCCTATCACTGCAGCAAAGGTCAACCTGGATAGGGTTATCATTTAGACAAGGCAACTGGGGTGGCTCAAGACTTCTGCTGTTGAGGTGTACTCTCCTCGTGAACACGGTGATGCACCAGAAAAAGGACGTGCAATGAGATGACCACAGAGACTATTCTATCATTTATGTATGGGAGCTTCTTTCAGCCAGCACTTCCCCTCCCCTGAACTGCTTAGCTGTGGATTCACTGGTTCCACCAGGGAAGTATCATTTTTTTGTATACTTCTGAAACTGGGTCACAGTCTGGACCTGATCCCTCTTTACCACAGAGCCACACATTTCTTGAAATATGTCTTTTGCATGTTCTACTGTCAGAATGTTGCTTGTTTGAAAATTGCAAGCACATAATACATGGCTGGTTTTAAATCCTTAGGTTAATACTGCTATTAACTCCCCAAATTGCACTCTGATCACCTGCTTGCTTGTTCATTTCAAAAGTTGAACTTTTAACTGTAGGATTTACTTAATATATTTAATTCTCTTACCAATGTATAACTGACACTGTCATTTTACTTATTTTCTATACCATCATTTATTTAGAGTGTTTTTAGTTATTTCAGAAACCCAGGTTTCTGAAGAAGTGTGCTATCAGGCTGACGAAAAGCGCTTAAAACAGTGGAATAAATAGTGTTATTTGACTCTTCTCGGACTGTGTGCTGGTTTTTCGAACCTGTTTTTGGATTTATATAATTTAATGATTAGCACATAGGATTAAGGCCTTGAGATGTTGCACTATTTCCAGTGGCCTAAAGTGTAGGGTTTGATTCCTTCCACATCCATTTGCCTACTCTGTGACTCTGAGCAAATCACTTAACCAGCCAATGCTCCTAGATCACCCCTAAAAGGGGACAGCTGTCTCCAGAGGCAGATCACCAAATGTCCATTGCCTGAATCTGTTTTATTTTATACCAGTCAGTGACCACACAGTTTAGTCACAGTGTGAATGCTGGTGTTGCATCAGGATTTTTCAGTAGTTGGTGTCAGATGCTGACAAGAGATCTTGGAGAAACATGATTGAATATAACAGTTGATCCCTTGAAATTAATTGGATGTTCATTGTGTTACACTGCTGCAGTCATTACACTTGGGTTATCCTGCCGTCAGGCGGTTCCCCAGTCGGCCTGAATTCCAAATTCTTGGTCTGGCGTCAGTTGCTGTCACCTCCTCCCTGACGTCAGTGCGACAGGGGTATTTAAGATGCAGCCGACGCCATTTTCTTCAGTCTTTCTTGCTGCACGGTGCCCGAAGCAGAAGCAGTTCGCAAGTGCCGGTCGGCCGACTCCTGAGATTTTCATTCCGAATCCAGAACCGAAGTCTTCTACTAAGCTAAGTACCCCATTGGAGAAACTTTTTCTTCCTCAGACCGATGTCAGTAAAACTTAACTGTATTTCTTGTGGGAAGCAAATACCTCATGAGGATTTCCACTCCTATTGTATTCCATGCCTAGGCCCAGACCACGACGTCACTGGTTGTCGGTTTTGTGCTAGGTTTAACAAGCGCACTATTAAACGTCGATTTGATTTTGCCCGACATTATTTTAGCAGAAAATTCAATTACACCATGCCATCGGAACTTCTGATGACCGGAATACATAAAAAGCGCAAAGACAAGGACAGGCATCCAAGGCCCAAAACTGATGACGGGGCCTCTTCTAGGCAGGTCACCGCTTCTCCTGTTTTCAGTGAGGCGCCTACGCAGGCCCTGACGACCACTTCCACAGACTGCCTCAGACTCCCACGTGGAGCTGGCTGGGCCTTCGGATGCTCTAGGTTTTCAGTCTACCGAGACTAACCCTTCAGAGGGAACCGAAGTAGCTGAGCAACCCATAGCTTCAGAGGGTGTTTTCAGACCTACCCTGTTAACCATTAAACCCTCTGCTAAGTCTAAGGCCCCCTTAAAAACAAAGAAATGAATACAGCATTCTCCAGGACAGGCTTCCATGCTTAAGAAATAAATGCTCAAAATGGCCGAAGACCTAATCACCCTAATCAGGGGGTCCCATCCCCCTCCTGATAAAAGGCCCAGACAGGATGCAGACTATGAATCTTCCGACCAGGTGTCCATTTCTTCAGATTCATCCTCAGACCTAGGATATTCTTTACCCCCTTATGAGGACTCTGATGCTGAGGAATCAATTCCATCAGCCTCTCTGCCTGAGGACTACTCCTTTGGGGAGACCTTACATACCATGAGGGAGCATTTCCATTGAGAAGGCCAGGATTATCCAAGAAAAGGCTCAGAGACTTCCTTTTTCCTCAACACAGACCCCTTGCTATTCCACCAGTGTTAGATATTGTGGATGATGTGTACACTGAATCCAGCTTAAACCCTGACTCCTTACCTCCAGCCCCATTTAAACCTGATAGATGTTACAGAGTCCCTGACTCTCTCAAATTTTTATATAAAAGCCCTGTTGCTGACCCTGAAACTATTTCTTAGGGACCCAAAGGGATTAAGGCCACATAAGCAAAAAACCCAGTTCCCTCTGACAGAGATTCCAGAGCATTAGACAGATGGGGAAAGAAAGTATATACATCCGCAACTTTAGCAATGGGAGCCTTAAATTGCCAGTTTCACATGCTAAAATATCAGCAATTTTTGATGTCTCAGTTAAAACAAAAAATGCTTCCAGATTCAGATCCTCCTAATTTTAAAGAAATGCAGGATTTATTGCATGCAGCTGAACAAGTGGGAAAACATACTTTGCAATGTGGGTTTGATTCCTTAGAGGCCTCCTGTAGAGCAGCAGTTACAGGCTCTGTCATTAGAAGGCATGCTTGGTTAAAAGAACATACGTTACCAGATCATGTTAAGGCAAAATTATTGGAAACACTTTTGCAGCGGGATGTGTTGTTTGGAGTTAAGGCAGAGGAAGTGTTAAAGTAGATGGATGAAGGCAAAATCTATGCAAACGGTGAAGGATTTCTTACAGGTTCAGCCTCCTCGTTTTAGCAGAAATTGGCCAACAAAGAATTGGTCCTTTCCAGTCACAGACGGATCTCAAAGGGGCAGATACAGACGTCCAAGAGGTAGAGGTCAAGCACAAGGTCCTTACAGGCCTCGACAATGGGGTACACCAGGCCAGAAAGAAGGGGAAGACAGGCCACAACCTTATAAAAAGCAGCCTCAATGACTTACCACTACAGCTGCCAAACAGCTCTCTCTTGGCAGCCCCCTTAGGAGGAAAACTGGCACTTTTCTTTCACAATTGGCATTGCATCACCAAAGACAAATGGGTTCTCAACATTGTATCTCAAGGTTACAGGTTCCACTTTCACACACTGCCAAGGTTAAAAGGAATGCCAAATCTGCCACCAAATCAATGGGCAGAGGCTCAAAAACAAATTACATCACTCATGGACATGAGAGCTATTCAAAGTGTACCACCACAGGAGCAAGGACAAGGATTTTACTCAAGACTCTTTCTGGTTCCCAGAAAGGACAAAGCCTGGAGACCCATTCTGGATCTTTCTTCTCTAAACAATTACCTGGATGTTCCGAAATTCAAAATGTTGACACTACAGCAGCTTCTTCCCATGCTGGGCAAGAAAGCTTGGCTTGTGACTTTGGACCTCAAGGAGGCGTACCTGCATGTCCCTATCAGACAAAACTGCAGAAGATACATCAGATTTCTAGCTGGCTTATCTACTGCGCCCAGGGTCTTCACAAAGTGCCTGGCACCAGTAATTGCATTTTGCAGGCAGAAAGGAATTCAAATTTATCCATACTTGGACGACTGCCCTGTTCAAGTAGAGCGCAAGGACATTCTTCTAAAGCATCTGGCATTCGTAAAAAAGTTAAGTTGCCTGGGGTACACAATAAATGAAAAGAAAGCAAAACTAGTGCCCTCACAACAGATAATATTCCTGGGTGCCAGCTTGAACACAATGGCCCAGATGGCTTATCTCACGCCAGACAAGCAAGGACAACTGACTCAGTACTTTCAATTAATGGCAACAAAGACCCAATTCCCTGCAAGAAAAATTCTGCAGGCCTTGGGCTACATGGCATCTTGCATACTACTAATTCCATATGCCAGGCTGCATATGAGGAAACTACAATGGTACCTAAAGAGTGTATGGTCTCAACACTGTCAAAGTTTGGAAACAGTTATACCGCTAATTCCTTGCCTTCAACAGGAGTTTCGATGGTGGGCTCAAGCTTGTCACCTCAGCAAGGGACAGCCTTTTACTCAACCCACAGCCAGGCAAACACTGACAACAGATGCATCGGATTACGCCTGGGGAGCACACATGGCAGGAAAATGTATTTGGGGCGAGTGATCCTCAGAGCAAAGGCATCTTCACATCAATCAAAAAGAGATGCTAGCTGTACAAAATGCACTTATAGCTTTCAAGGACCTGCTACATCCAGAGCAACTACTACTAAAGACAGACAACACCACAGTTATGTGGTACATAAACAAGCAAGGGGGCACGCACTCCTACCCAGACAAAGCCATGACCTTGTGGAACACAGCTCTAGACTACCAAGTTCATCTGCAAGCACAATTCCTGCCAGGAGAGAAAAAAGGCAGACGACCTAAGCAGAAACATCATGGATCCCCACGAATGGGAATTGAATCCACAAATATTCAGAATGATAACACAAAAATGGTGGAGCCCGGACATAGATCTGTTTGCATCTCCAATGAACTGCCAGCTACAGAAATTCTGCACAAGGAGTTATCATCCACAAGCATGGAAAGTGGATGCCCTCCCATTCAGCTGGAAAAACCTGCAAGTATACGCTTTCCCTCCTTTACTTCTCCTTCCAAAGGTACTCATAAAAGCCAGGCAAGAAGAGCCAAAGATGATCCTGATTGCACCAGACTGGCCACACCAGCACTGGTACCCAGTCTTAAAGAACTTAGCACAAGAACCACCGTGGATTTTGCCTCAAATCCCACATTTGCTGACACAGCACAACAATCAGATACTTCACAGCCAGCTAAAGACCTTAAACCTAGCTGCATGGAAAATTCATTAGTCAAGCAAGCATTGCCTCTCTCCAAAGCTGTTATGGATGTCATTCTGGAGGCCAGAAGGCCTAACACCAGGAAAGCCTACTCGGATAAATGGAAGAGATTCTGTGCCTGGAACCAGGTGCACAGCCTTGACCCTCTTGTCCCAAACATTCCTCAGATACTTCAATATTTAACTGAGATGCTGGACAAGGGCCTCTCCTTCTCATCTATCAAGATCCACGCCTCAGCCATTTCTGCTCATTACAACACAGATCCACCAATTTTTTCGAATCCTTTTCTCAAACAGTACCTCAGAGGGGCTAAAAACATAAGACCACCCCGTAGAGCACCTTCCCCAACTTGGAACCTCAACTTTGTTTTGGAAAAATTAACTTTACGTCCCTTTGAGCCAGCTAACACAGCAGAATTAAAATACATCCCTTGGAAAACTGCTCTGCTACTGGCAATAACATCAGCACGAAGAGTTTCAGAATTACAGGCACTAATGGCAGTGGAACCTTTCCTCATTTTCCACCAGGACAGGATGTCTTTAAGAACTAACCCTACGTTTATGCCAAAGGTGGTATCAAGTGTGGCTGTAAACCAAACTATTCACTTGCCAACCTTTTATCCAAAACCACAGAACAAAGGGGAGAGACTACTACATTCTTTGGACATTCACAGGCAGTTACGCTTCTACTTGGACAAAACCAAAGCTTTCAGAAAATCTGAGCTATTATTGGTAGCATTTGCTGCAGGAGCACAGGGAAAAGCCATTTCAAAGCAGACTGTCTCAAAATGGATAGGACATTGTATACATTTCTGCTATACTCACCATGGGAAACCTGTACCTAGCAGCATTAGATCTCACTCCACCAGGGCAACAGCCACTTCAACTGCCTACCTCAGAGTAGTACCTACCAAGGATATTTTGGAAGCAGCAACATGGAGTTCTGTGCATACCTTCACCAAGCATTACCATTTGCCTTTATACTCCAAATCCAGAGCTGGCTTCATCACTGCTGTGCTGCAGGGCCTTATAGCCACCCCTAATGCCTTATAGAACCAGCCTCCCTGCCTCAGCTTTGGGATTCCACCCAAGTGTAATGACTGCAGCAGTGTAACACGATGAACATAGTACAGTTTTGTACCTACCATAAATGTAGATGTTCGAGTGTATACACTGCTGCAGTCCAGGTTACCCTCCCTCCTTCCCTCTTACTTGCTGGTAAGTACCTATGCCTTCTACCCACTGCTACCTATGGGGAGTATTTGCTGGTAACTAAAAGTTGTTGTTTGCTTTTCTTGTGTATGTTTTATTAGCAATTTGAATTTCCTATCTATTTGGGGGCACCTGACATCTGGGGCAAGGAAAAACTGAAGAAACTGGAGTGGCTGCATCTTATATACCCCTGTCGCACTGACGTCAGGGAGGAGGCGACAGCAATCAACGCCGGACAAGACTTTGGAACTCAGGCCGACTGGGGAACTGCCTGATGGCAGGATAACACAAGTGTAATGACTGCAGCAGTGTTTACACTCGAACATCTACATTTATGGTAGTTACAAAACTGTACTCCATTAACTCACTATCCTTGTCAGTGCATTGTTAATTTTGTAGTGACTTCTGAAACTGGAGGCTACGAGTCCTGAAAAGTTATTTGAAATGTACATAAGCCACACTAATGAAAGGGAAGGTAGCAACTGAGATTGAATTCCTCAAAATATGTAGAAAATATTGTTTCTTAAGGTAAGATGCAACTGCGTCATAGTGGAAAACAGTTTTTCTTAGTTAAATAGATGATGTGAAGAAATCACTGGAGTAGGGATAACCTTTTGTTGTTTTTGTTGATATATTCCTTCATTGGTTTGTTTACTATAATCAGCTCTGAGCACATTTGACTTTTTTCCCCCCTCTAGATTACTAGAAGACATGTCTTGCATCAGAGCTGGAGCTTGAGCTGTTTTTTTGCTGAACAACTGCAGGAGTCTTCACAGTCAGTGGTTTTCTTCACTTTTTCTAGTTGATTTTCTTTCAGGCTCTCTTAGATGTCTTTCCATATCAGTGTTGCAGTATTCTTTACTAAAGGGATTCCTGCCTAGGGTAGCCAACCTGGCGTCCAACCAGTATATCAAAGCTTTAGGATTTTAAAGACATCATACATCACATACAATACTCCCTGCTCACGGCATAAGGCATAAAGTTGGCATATGGATGTACATGCCTCAGAACCTTTTGGCCTCCGGTCTGAATGCCATCTTAGATATGTCGGTCTGAATGGTCCTTCATTTGTTAGTTACCAAGCTGTTTTCAAATAAGTGTCTCATTGGGGTTTTCTTCTCATCTTATTTTCTTTTGTATCTTATTTTCTTTTGTGTGTGAGGTTACAAGTCATCCAGAAAGGGAAAATGTCAGTCTGGAAAACAGATTCCCCATAAGGAACATCACAGTGTGTTTTTTGTTTGAGTACATGGCACAACCGTACTACATGCTCGATGTGTCAAGCTTTTGTCCCTAAGACCTTTCATTGTCGGCTCTCCTCATTGTCTGCCTACCTGGAGAACCAATGTATTAAGTTGTTGGTGGAGGGTGTGATGGAGGAATCATCCCATTCTGGGGTCGACCTTCTGCCAAGAAGACAAAAACCTCTGATATGGCTGCTGTGCTGTCGTCCCTGGACATCTCACTCAAGGCTTGTGAAAGCCCAGAAGATTGTCTGGTTGTTCTATTGGAGTTTTTTGCCGTTACCACGTCAGAGGCTGGCATGGATCCAGATCATTGCACATCCTCAGAGGCTTTGCAGACATTCATTACAGATGCTGAGGGGGGAACCTTGGCTAATGTCCAAGGGGTGTTCTGCAGATTCTTAATTGAGAGGAGATTCCCACTACATTTATTATCTGCAAGGGTCTGAACCTTCTAAGGTCTTTAGGACTGATGTCCTTCAAAAAGAAAAAGCATAAAACTAAACACATTTCCCCTTCTCCTAATGATTTCCAGCATGAAAGGCAGGATTTTATACAGGGGGTGTTTAATGCACTCATGGCCTTAAAGCCTCCCCAGGGAGTTTCTGTTCCTGTCCCCTCTTGGTCTTCTACTCCACTTAAGAGGCCTGGGGAGCATGACTGTTCTGATGAGGACTTGGACTCTGAGGGAACAGTCTTTGATTATGCCACACAGATTCCTTCTCCATTGGACTATGGCTCTGAGAGGAGGATTCTGTTAGTTCATATCCTCCCTTTTAGGAACTTTCATTTGGGAATATCATCTCTTATTTAGAATTCTTTAAATGGGGCTGTGTACTCAGGTTTCTGACATCCAGAAGAGGTATTACAAACTCCTGCAGATTGAATCCCCCAAGCCCTGTGCTGTCCCTCCAATCCTAGCTTGTTCTGTTGGATACTTTTTCAACAGCTTCTCAGGCTCCTGATTTCCTACATCCAGCCCCTAATAAAAGCCTAAAAGTCTTTTGGCTTTTCCCTGTTAGGGGTCGCCACAGCGGAACTCCGGTCCACTCTTGATTGGCAGTGGATTTTTACGGTGTTGAGTTGCCAACCCGACGCTCAACCTTCAACAAAGGCACGCTCATTCACGCTCGCACCTTCCTGCATGTCTTTAATGTCACTCAACCGCGGGGAAGACATGCAGACTCCCACACAGAAGGCACTCCAGCCGAGAATCGAACGGGAGAACCTCTTGCTGTAAGGCGACAACGCTAACCGCTGTACCACTGTGGCTTTACAGTCTCTAAAAAGCCTGACAAGTTTTATAAGATGCCTGATATCTGTAAGTTTCTTTACAAATGACCTCCTGCTGACCCCTCTGCTATGTCTGTCTCTTAGGGCAAACCTTTCAAGCTCTTGCCTTCTACTGAATTGCTTCCTTCTAACAAGGACAATAGAGTTGTGAATGGCATCAGAAGTGTGTATACTGTGGCTACCCTTGCCTTTCGAACTATTGATTAGCAGACACATGCAACCAGGTATGTCTTAGCTCTTCTTTCTCGGGCATGTCAGGTTATTTCTGACCTTCCTGATTCTGAGGGGAAGTTTTCGGACCTCTCTGTTGGGATCCTCTTCTCAACTGGCTCACCGTTCTATTAAATGTAGTTATAATGTAGCTGCTGCTAGGGCTGCTCTCTTTGGTTCTGTGTTAAGGCGTTACTCTTTGCTTCACCTACAGCCTTTGCCTGATGATATTAAGGCTAAATTGATGAATTCTCCCCCTTAATAATAATAATCTTTCTGGTTTTGTAGCAGCTGAGCTTTTTAAGTACCTTCAAGAAAAGAGCAAGGCCTTACAGGAATTGAAGGATATATTTGTTTCCCCAGGTTCTTTTGTCTCTTTATCTTTGCCAATTGTTAAGTGTCACTCAGGATTCTTGGGTTTTGTCCGTCATTTGTCAGGTATACTTTATGGTGTGGAAATCCCGTCCTCCTTTTCTGGATGTTTGTCAAACTCCTCAGGAACAGCTGCCCTTTTTTCTGGATGTACTTCAGGGCCTTTTGTCTCAAGGCACCATTCAAGCAGATGTGCTTTGTGTTTCACTGTTGGAGTCAGCACTTTTGGGTTATTCCTGCCAGGGTAGCCCTCAGCTGGCCCGAATACCAGAGACTTAGTGTTTCTACGTCGGTTGCTGTCGCTTGAGGACTGACGTTAGGTCGTCAGTAGTATAAAGTAAAGCAGCTGGCGCCATTACCCCAGTCTTTCTTGCCGTGGAGCCCAAAGCAGAAGCAGTTCGCATGAGTGCTGGTCAGCTGCTGCCTGATTTTTCGTCTACCGAATTGAAGTTGAAGTCTTCTCAAGCTAAGTACCCCATTGGGGATCTTTTTTTCTTGCACTAACCGATGTCAGAAAACGTTGTTAATTGTCTCGATTATGGAAAGCAAATACCACACCGAGACTTCCACTCACTGCATCACTTGTTCAGGCCCAGAACAAGACATCCCCCGTTGTCGCTTCTGTGCTTTGTTCAATGCCAGAACTATCCATCGTCGGGCCCTTATTATAGCCAGATATTTTCATTTACAACCCTCGAATTCTGGTATGGCTTCAGTAAGCCATCTGACAGCAGGTCTTCCAAAAAAATGTAAAGATAAAGACAGAGACAGACCGAACAGGTCCAAACCTTACCGACGATACTTCTGTTAAGCTAGTCGTCAATCCTCCAGTACTCAGGTTCTTTCGCAGCCCCTGATGCCCACTTCAGTTGATTTGCAGGCTGCTACCGAGACCCTTTCGGAGTCCAGTATGCCACAAAACTCTTCTTCGGCTAAGGATCCTGTGGTTGTCTCTACCTTGGATGGGTCCGGAGCCGTTGAGCAGGCACTGGCTTCCGAGGAATTCCTTCGCACTACCAAATTTTAACACAAACTGACATCCTTTCATGATTACCATTCTTTCAAAAACAACTGAGTTTCATAGGCCCAGGGTTCAAAACACACCCAATAAACAGACGACCCACTCTCAAGCGCCTGCTACCTTGCTTCAGTCTCAAATGCTTAAAATGGCAGAAGACTTTATCATGTTGATCAGGGGAAGCTAAGCTACCCCCTCCAAAAGGAAAAGAAATCTGTCCCCTGTAGTTTTATCTGAACAAGAGTCAGATGAATCTGATGCATCTGACTATGAAGACATGCAATCCCTCTCCACTTATGAGAATTCTGATGCAGAGGACTCCATTCCTTCAGCTTCTCCCCCAAAAAACTTTCCTTTGGGGGAACCCTGCATACTTTAAGGGAGCATTCCCAATGGAGAGTGAGGACTACCCTCAGTCTAAAAAGAGACTCGGAATTCCTCAATCTTCCGCACACAGACCCTTGGCCATACCCCCAGTCCTGGATGCTGTGGAGGATGTTTTCCATGAATCCAGCTTGACTCCTGACTCCCTACCTCCTGCTCCCAGAAAACCAGACAGGTACTATAGAGTCCCTGGCTCACACAAATATCTTTTTAAAAATCCAACAGCTGACCCTGAGGTCATGTCTCAAGGGGCAAAAGGGATTAAAGCAACCTCTGCTAAGAATCTCACCCCCTCAGACAGGGATTCCCAAGCATTGGACAGATGGCAGCTACTCTTGCTGTCAGGGCACTAAACTGTCAGTTCCATATGCTGAAATTTCAGCAACATACCTTAGAACTCCTTAAACAAAAAAATTTCTTCTTTTCCTGCCTGGGCAGAATCTAAAGATTTACAAGACTTAATGCATTCTGCAAATCAAGTAACTAAACACACTTTGCACTCTGGTTTTGATGCCCTGGAAGTTTCTTGCAGGGCAGCAGTCACTGGTTCTGTCATTAGAAGGCATGCATGGCTTAAGGAACAACCCCTGCCAGACCATGTCAAATCTAAATTGTTGGATGCCCCCTTGCACAAATAACTTATTTGTCACTAAGGCAGAAGAGGTCTTAAAAAAAGATGAAAGAAAAAGCAAAATCTATGCAAACAGTTACGGATTTCTTACAGGTCCAGCCCCCTAGGTTCAGCAGGTATTGTCCCTCCAAACACTGGTCCTTTCCTGCTCTGAGTAAACCGGCCCAGCCTAGGCCACGTGGAAACAGACCCCCAGACAGCAGCCCCAGGGAATGCAGAGATCTAGGCAGTGGGCTACCTCCACTTCAAAACCAGGAAGTTCTAAGCCACCCCCTTATGGAAAGAACTCACAATGACTCACCACCTCCAAAACACCCCCCTCTTCCCACCTTCATATACCCCTGGGAGGAAAACTCTCCTTTCACTCAAGCACCTTGGCCACCATTACCAAGGACTAATGGGTTCTGAACATTGTGTCTCAGGGATACAAATTTTCCTTGCACACCCTTCCAACCCCAAAAAAGGTTCCCAGATCTACCACCAAATCAGTGGGCAGAGGCCCAAAAGCAAATCCTTTCCCTGCTCTCTATGAGGGCAGTAGAGCACATTCCTGTAGAACAGAAAGGCTAAGGCTTCTACTCCAGACTTTTTCTGGTGCCCAGAAAAGAGGGAACCTGACATCCCATCCTCGATCTATCCATTCTAAACACCTTCCTGGTGATCCCAAAATTCAAAATGCTCACCCTCCAGCATCTGCTAGCCACCCTGGATCTAAAACAGGCCTAACTCCACATTCCTTTCAGGGAATCATGCAGGAAATATCTCCGCTTTAGGGCAGGATCTCAACACCTTTAGTTCTCTGCACTTCCCTTTGGCTTATCCAGTACTCCCAGAGTTTTCACAAAATGTCTGGCTCTGGCCATTGTCTTTTGCAGACAAAGAAATCTCTAAATTTACCCATACTTAGATGACTGCCTTATTTAGACAGGCAGCCAGGAAAAGCTGCTCAGGCACCTGGCCTTTGTAAAGACCATACTAACCTCCCTAGGGTACACAGTCAGCGAAAAGAAATCCAAACAGGTGCCCACCCAAAAGATAATCTTCCTGGGAACAAGTCTGGACACAGCATCCCAGATGGCATACCTTACACCAGAGAAACACATTTTCTTGACAGCCTACTTCTGTCAACTAGCCACCAGGCCCCAGCTATCTGCAAGAAAGATCCTGCAAGCTCTGGGGTTCATGGCTTCTTGCATACTCCTTATTCCATATGCCAGACTGCATATGAGGAAAGTTCAGTGGTACCTAAAGAGCATTTGGTGTCAACACTCTCAAGACCTGGTAACTATTCTACCTATAATTCCTTGCCTCAGAAAGGATTTTCTTTGGTGGGCAACAGCATGCTCCCACAACAAGGGATTGCCCTTCTCCCCACCCCACCCCCCGCTGCCCAGACCCTCACCACAGATGCATCAGACTATGCATGGGGTGCACACTTGGACGGCAGGTGCATAAAGTGCCAATGGACCCCACAGCAAATCCCACTGCACATCTGTCTAAAAGAGATGATGCCTGTGCAGCATGCATTGATAGCTTTCAAACCCCTTCTCTCTCCAGGGGTTCTCCTGATTAAAACAGACACCACTGTGATGTGGTACATCAACAAGCAGGGAGGGACTCTCTCCTACCCTCATACAGGCTGGCCATGACCCTTTGGCTCACAGCCTCGTCCATGCATCTACACCTGTTAGCACAATACCTACCAGGCTCTCTCAACTCCCTGGCAGACCAATTAAGCAGAAATCTTCTGGAGCCACAGGAGTGGCAACTCAACAGAAGTACCTTCACCCTAATAACTCAGAAATGGGGAACCCCGAAGGTCGACCTCTTTGCCTCCCACACCAACCATCAGCTCAGGAAATTCTGCACCAGGGAACATCACTGCATGGCTTGGAAAGTGGATGCCCTGTCATTGCCCTGGGTCAATCTATCGGTCTGTGTCTTTCCTCCGCTACCTCTTATCCCCGGTGTACTACTTAAAATAAGGGAGGAAAAACCAAGGACCATTCTTATAGCCCCAGACTGGCCCCAGCAACACTGGTACCCCTTGCTGCTCGGTCTGTCGCTGCTGCTTCCATGGCATCTTCCTCAGTTTCCAAACCTTCTGACCCAGAGGGAAGGGGAATTCATGCATCACCATTGCAGACACTCAGGTTGGCAGCTTGGCTTATTCCCTAACCCCAAAACAATCTGCCATCCTCAGTAAACAGGTTCTGGATGTTATCCATGAGGCCAGACGTCCTAACACCAGAAAATCTTATGCAGATAAATGGAAAAGGTTCTGCACCTGGATCCAGGCTAAGGGAGCCAGTATGGCACAGCCCTCCATCCCTCTCATCCTGGATTACTTAGCTGACCTACTACGCAATGACCTTTCTTTCTCCTTTGTAAAAATTCATGCCTCTGCTATTTCTGGTCATTTTCCTATTGAGCAGCCCCTTTTTCTCACACCCTTTGATCAAACAGATGTTCATCGTGCATACTGCTGCAGTCATCACACTAGGGTTATCCTGCCGTCAGGCGGGTCCTCGGTCGGCCGAATTCCAAAGTCTAGGTCCGGCATCGGTTGTCGTCACTTCCTCCCTGACATCAGTGCGGCAGGGGTATAAAAGAGGCAGCCAACACCATTTTCTTCAGTCTTTCTTGCCCCGCGGTGCCCGAAGCAGAAGCAGTTCACAAGTGCCAGTCGGCCAGCTCCTGAGATTTACGAAAAGTATTTCAGCCGAAGTCTTCTTTAAAGCTAAGTACCCCATTGGGAAAACTTTTCTTGCCTCAGACCGATGTCAGACAAAGTTAATAATTGCATTTCTTGTGGGAAGCAAATAACGCATAAGGATTTTCACTCTTACTGTATACCTTGCTTAGGGCCAGACCACAACGTCTCCGCCAGCCGTTTTTGTGCTAGGTTTAACAAGCGCACTATTAAGCGCTGAGCGGAGTTCGCCCTTCATGGGCAAAAAATTTAATTACATCATGTCGTCGGATATACCGACGCCAGTTTCAGGCAAAAGCGCAAGGTTAAGGACAGACATACGAGGCCTGCACGGAGTAATGAGATCACGCTAAGGCCGACTACCGGTTCTTAGCGAGGCGGCTACGCAGCCCCTGACTACCGATGAAACTATTTTACCGGCGACTTCAGTACCCGAGGTCGCAGCTTCCTCTATCTCCATTCCCACTGCAGATACCGACGCCACTTTTGTGGGAGAAACGGAAAATTTAGCAAGGCCTGCCATTTCTGAAGGCATTTTCAGGCCTACCACCTTCTCTATTAAATCATTCTCTAAATCTAAAGCTCCAATGAAAATTAAAAAACAGGGTCCTCAGACCCCCTCTCAAGGCCCCATGCCTAAAAAACAGATGCTTAAAATGGCTGAGGATTTGATTACACTCATCAGGGGTTCTCAACCCCCCTCAGACAAAAGACCCAGGTTGGAGGAAGACTTCCCTTCTTCAGACCAGGCTTCTATTACCTCAGACCTTTCTGAGGACCAGGATTACGCCTATTCCCCATTTGAGGACTCTGATGCTGGGGAGTCTATTCCCTCGGTCTCCTGCCCTGAGGACTACTCTTTTGGGGAAACCCTTCATACATTGAGAGAGCACTTCCACTGGAGGCTAAGATTACTCAGATTCCAAGAAAAGGCTCAGGGAATTTCTGCTGCTTCCCCAGCATAGGCCCCTGGCTATTCCTCCTGTCTTAGATATTTTGGATGATGTGTACGCAGATGCCAGTCTTAATCCAGACTCTTTACCTCCTGCCCCTGTTAAACCAGACAGATATTACCGGGTTCCTGATTCTCACCATTTCCTTTATAAAAACCCTTCTGCCGACCCAGAAACTATTTCTCAGGGTCCCAAGGGGGTGAAGGCCTCTACTGCTAAAAACCCTTTACCTTCAGAGAGAGATTCCAGAGCATTAGAAAGGTGGGGGAAAAAGGTGTATACATCAGCCACTTTAACCATGAGGACATTAAACTGTCAATTTCATATGTTAAAGTACCAGCAGTTCTTGCTATCTCAGCTGAAAAGCAAAATGACACAAACAGAACAACCAGATTTGAAAGAGTTGCAGGATTTGTTGCATGGAGCAGAACAAGTGGGGAAACATACCTTACAGTGTGGTTTTGATGCTTTAGAGGCCTCATGTAGAGCTGCTGTCACGGGGTCTGTCATATGTAGACACGCTTGGCTCAAAGAGCAAACCTTACCAGATCATGTCAAAGCAAAGTTATTAGATGCACCACTACAAAAAGATGTATTGTTTGGTGTTAAAGCGGAGGAGGTACTAAAGAAAATGGAGGAAAAAGCAAAATCTATGCAAACAGTTGATTTCTTGCAGGTGCAGCCTCCATGCTTCAGCAGAAACTGGCCTTCAAAAAATTGGTCCTTTCCAGCCACGGACTGACCTCAAAGGGGTAGATACAGACGCCCAAGGGGTAGAGGACAACCTCAAGGATCTTACAGAGCTAGGCAGTGGCAAGCACCAGCCCCAAGAGGTGGAGAAGATAGACCACAGTCATTTAGAAAACAGACACAATGACTTTCCCCTATGCCTGCCAAACAAAGCAATAATGGCAGCACCTTTGGGCGGAAAACTGGCCTTATTTTCAAAAAACTGGCACATTGTTACAAAGGACAAATGGATTCTGGATATTATAGACAGAGGCTACAGGTTCCACTTACACACCCTTCCAAAAATGAGAATGCCAAACCTGCCACAAAATCAATGGGCAGAGGCACAAAAACAAATTTCCGCTCTCATGGATATGAAAGCAATTCAAGAGATACCTGCAAAAGAACAAGGTCAAGGTTTTTATTCAGGACTATTTCTGGTACCAAGGAAGGACAAAGATTGGAGACCCATCTTAGACCTATCTATTCTAAACACATTTCTAGAGGTACCAAAATTCAAGATGCTCACATTACAGCAGCTTCTTCCCATGCTGGGCAAGGAGTCTTGGCTGGTAATGTTGGACCTCAAGGAGGCATACCTGCATGTCCCTATCGGACAAGATTGCAGAAGATACCTCAGATTTCTTGCAGGTTCAACCCATTATCAATTCTCTGCATTTCCGTTTGGCTTATCTACTGCACCCAGAGTGTTTACGAAATGCCTGGCATCAGTAATTGCTTTCTGCAGACAACGAGGAATACAAACCTACCCATATCTGGAGGACTGCCTGATCCAAGCGGACAGCAAGGACATTCTATTGCAGCATCTGGCGTTTGTAATAAAACTGTTAAACTGCCTGGGGTACACAGTGAACAAAAAGAAATCAAAACTAATACCCTCTCAACAGATAATTTTCCTGGGTGCCAGCTTAAATACAATGGCCCAGATGGCTTACCTCACGCCAGACAAACAAGGGCAACTGTCTCAATACTTCAACAAAATGGCAACTTTAACCAGGCTAACTGCAAGGAAAATCCTGCAGGCTCTGGGGTTCATGGCATCTTGCATCCTACTAATACCATTTGCAAAGCTGCATATGAGGAAACTACAATGGTACCTAAAAAACATATGGTCGCAACACAGCCACAGCTTAGAAACAATTTTACCACTCATTCCATGCTTTCAAAAGGAATTTTTGTGGTGGGCTCAAGCATGCCAAAGAAACACAGGTCTCCCTTTCTGTATACCACAAGCAAGTCAAATCATCACAACAGACGCCTCAGACTACGCCTGGGGAGCACATATGGCAGATCAGTGCATCCAGGGAAAATGGTCCCAAAAACAGATGCACCTACACATCAACCAAAAGGAGATGCTAGCTGTGCAAAATGCTCTTATGACCTTCAAGGACTTACTGCATCCGGGCCAGCTATTAATAAGGACAGACAACACCACAGTCATGTGGTACATAAACAAACAGGGAGGGACGCATTCATACCCCCTGTGCAGGCAAGCTATGACCCTGTGGAACACAGCATTGGATTTACAAGTTCAACTGCAGGCACAATTCCTGCCAGAGAAGGAAAACACACTGGCAGACAACTTAAGCAGAATTATGACAGACCCTCACGAATGGAAGTTGCATCCTCAAGTCTTCTCAAAGATAACTCATGCATGGGGACAGCCAGACATAGATCTATTTGCTACCCACAGAAATTACCAGTTGGAAAAATTCTGCTCAAGGACCTATCATCCACAGGCCTGGAAAGTGGACGCACTCTCTTTCATTTGGACAGCATTGACAGTCTATGCCTTCCCTCCTCTACCTCTACTGACCAAAGTCCTATTAAAAACCAGAGCAGAGAGGCCACAAATGATTCTCATTGCTCCAGACTGGCCACGACAGCACTGGTATCCTCTCCTAAAGAGCCTGTCACACTCACCACCATGGATCCTACCTCAAGTTCCTCTTCTGGTGTCCCAGCATAACTACAAGACCCTTCACAGCCAGCTCAGAACTCTAAAGCTAGCTGTATGGAAAATACCTTAATTTGCCAACAGACTCTCCTCTCCAAAGAGGTACAGGATGTCATCTTGGAGGCCAGGAGACCCTCTACCAGAAAAACCTACTCCGCCAAATGGAAACGATTTTGTTCCTGGAATCAAGCAAAGAGCCAGAATCCTTGGGTAATAAATATACCTCAAATTTTACAGTACCTAGCTGAGATGTTAAACAGTAAACAGTAAAAATAAAGAATTAACTAGTAGTTGCAAGTCTCACCAGTAGGGTGAGCTCTCTGAGTAGTACATGTGTAGTGCTGCGTGACTTCAATGTGATTTCAATGAGGTTTGGGTGCTATAAAATGGTCTAGTAGATTAACTTAAAGTTTTGTTTCTGATGAAGTTAGATTCTTAAATCTGACAAAAAGTGCATGTTTAAAGAGAAGCTTAAATAAATATTTCAAACGCAGGTTTCGTAGTGGATTATTCACGTGGTCTTGGAAGACGGTGTTTGGGAAGTTTTTTGTTTACCTGTTTCAAACCATTTTCAAGGCTTATGTTAAACAGTGACCTTTCCTTCTCTTCCATCAAGATCCACGCTTCAGCCATTTCAGCACAATACAATACGGATCCTCCTTTATTCTCACATCCTCTGTTAAGGCAGTTCCTCAGAGAGGCAAAAAATATAAAACCCCCACGGAAACCACCAGCTCCAGCTTGGGACCTCAACTGCGTATTGGAGAAGCTGACACTGCCTCCTTTTGAGGCGGCTTCTTCAGCAGAGCTACAATACTTGTCGTGGAAAACAGCCTTGCTTCTGGCTATTACCTCAGCATGCAGGGTTTCGGCGCTACAGGACCTCATGGCTGTGCAACCATTCATCATTTTCCATCAGGACAGGGTTTCCTTACGAACCAACCCTACCTTCATGCCAAAGGTAGTATCCAGTGTGGCTTTGATTCAGACTATTCATTTTACCTACCTTTTATCCAAATCCACAGAACAAAGGGGAGAGAGGCTACTACACTCCTTGGACATTCACAGGCAACTTCGTTATTACTTGGACAGAACAAAGTCATTCGGGAAATCTGAACAGCTCTTTGTGTCCTATGCTACAGGTGCTCAAGGAAAGACTATTTCCAAACAGACTATTTCAAAATGGATAGCCCACTGCATACGCTTTTGTTATTAATTTCATGGAAAATCAGTGCCTGCATACATCAGATCCCACTCCACCAGGGCTACAGGTACCTCAGCAGCTTTCCTCAGGGGGGTCCCTACCAAGGACATTTTGGAATCAGCTGCTTGGAGTTCAGTGCACACTTTCACCAAGCACTACCACCTTTCACTATACTCAAAATCTAGAGCGGGCTTTGCCACAGCAGTCCTGCAGGGCATTCTAGCCCTTCCTAATTCCACTTAGTACCAGCCACCCTTACTTAGCTTTGGGATTCTACCCAAGTGTGATGACTGCAGCTGTATGCACGATGAACATAGTACAGTTTTGTACCTACCATAAATGTAGATGTTCGAGTGCTTATACAGCTGCAGTCCAGGTTACCCTCCCTCCATCCCCTCTTAGGACAGGGCTTATGACAAACACCTTTAACATACAACCTATTTGGGGTATTCCTTCATGGTGTATTTGCTTGCGACTACTGTTTTGATTTATTTACTTCTGTATGTTTGCATAACATCATGTATTGACTTCCTTTCTGGGGGCACCTGACATCTGGGGCAAGAAAAACTGAAGAAAATGGCGTCGGCTGGCTCTTTTATACCCCTGCTGCACTGCCATCAGGGAGGAAGCGACGACAACCGATGCCAGACCTAGACTTTGGAATTCGGCCGACCGAGGACCCGCCTGAAGGCAGGATAACCGAAGTGTGATGACTGCAGCTGTATAAGCACTCGAACATCTACATTTATGGTAGGTACAAAACTGTACTTTCTCTGCTTTACCCTTTGTTCTTTATACTGCCCCAAGGGTATTCACCAAATGCCCCCCTCCTGTGATTGCTTTTTGCAGGCTAAGAGGGATCCAAGTCTTTCCCTACTTGAAGTACCTCCTGTTTCAGGCATCCTCTCCAGAGACCTTGTTGCAAAATCCCATTTTGCCATTTCCCTTCTGCAGAGCCCTAGGGTTCACTATAATTTTCAAAAAGTCCTTTCTGACTCCTCCTCAGGATCATGTCTTTCTGGGGTGCAGGATCCAGACTGTGTTTATGTGGCATCTCTGCCTCCTCCCAAGACCCTAATTCTCATTTCCTTTTTTCAATCCCTTCTTCATCTAGCTTTAATAACATTAATGGAATTTCCGAGAGCTCTTGGGGTCATGGCCATTTCTATGCTTCCTTTTGCCAAACTCCACATGTGAAAGTTTCAATGGTTTCTGAAGTCAGTTTGGCTCCAACATTCTCATGCTGTTTAATCTGTAATTCCTCTTCTACCATGTCTCAAGAAGGATCTTCAGTGGTGGATTCAGCAGTTGGCTCTCAGTCCAGGTCTCACTTTTCATCCACCTCTTCTCTCTCGGGAGCTGTTCACAGACTCTTCAGATGTGGGATGGGGGGTGGCATTTGCCTCCATGAAGGTGCAGGGAGTCTGGATACCTCATCAACAGAAAGAACACATATCAGTGTCAAAGAGATGAGAGGTCTGCTGACTCTTCAGGCTTTTCATCCTTTTTTCTCCCCAGGACTTCTCAAGATGATGACAGACAATACCACAGTGGTGTGGTCTGTAACAAATGGTGTTGGGGGGGGGGGGCACGGGGTCTTATAAAGTCTTATCTTCTTTGCCGGTTGGCTGGTGTGGGAACTTGTTATCCGGTATCAAGCGACTCTTCAGGCAGTTTACATTCTCTCAGGTCAAAGCATCGTGGCAGACTCTGTGAGAAGGTGCATAACTCAATCCCACTAGTGGGTGCTTCACAGGGATGTGTTTCTGCTCAAGTAGATATTTTTGCCTGCCTTCTGAACAGGAAACTTCCTCTATTTGGAACTATTGCAGTACAGACAGACAAACATGTTGTTTAGTATATAAACAAACAAGGAGGAACCAGGTCCTACCCCCTTTGTTGTGAGGCCCTGAGAGTATGGCAGTGGGCAACCTCCTCCCAACGGTTTCTGATAGCAACACACATCCCGTGGAAATCTAACGTAATAGCAGACAAACTGAGCAGAGCAATTCTGATGCCTCACGAGTGGTCCCTAAAACCAGACGTAGCAAAATTGATTTTCCACAAATGGGGCCAGCCTTGCTGCAACCTTTTTGCCATGTCTATGAATGCCAAATGCAGCAGCTATTTTGCCCTAATCCCCCCTCCGTGGGAGTCATCAAGGGATGCACTTGTATACGATTGGCCCTCCGGTCTCTCCTGTGTCTTCACTCCCTTTCCCCTGATACCCAAGGTTCTTCAGAAAGCCAGCTTATTGGGAAGCAATCTGAATCTCGTCGCCCCATACTGACGTCTTCAGATCTGGTTCCCCTTCCTTTGGCCTCATCTCCAGGAGAAGCTGTGGGTTTCTGGACCCAATTCCAGACCTTCTGACTCATGCATCAGGGATGCTCCATCCCTCTCTTCAAACCCTCAAATTGACAGATTGGCTGCTTTGATTCCAAATATAGCTAGGCTCCCTAACCTTTCTTCATCTGTGAAGCATATCTTGACCCATAAGGCTTCAACGAGGAGATTATACATGAGTAGATGGAAAAGATTTTCTTCTTGGGCATTAAGTAACCACATTGATCCCTTTTCTGCTCCCATAGGTTTCATTCTTGAAATTTTGACAAAGCTGTTTAATGAAGATGCAGCTACCATTCGAGTACAGTTGGCAGCAATGTCTAATTTTCACGCAAGTGATTTGGGCCCAAGATTGATGTCTCACAGACTATGCAAAGCTTTTCTAAAGGGCACTTTTTTATTAAGACAACCCATTAAGACCCCTTTTCCACCATGGGACCTAAACTTTATTCTATCGTGTCTGATTCTCCCCACCCTTTGAAACCTGCATCATCCTGTGATCTAAAGTTCTTGACATGGAAAACATTTCTCTTAATTGCCATCACTTCTGCTAGAAGAGTTTCATAGTTGCAAGCTTTATTTATACAGCCCCCCCTACATGCTTTTCCACGAAGACAGAGTCTCCCTTCGAACATACCCATCCTTCCTACCAAAAGTATGCTCAGAGTCTGATTTAAATCAGCCCATAGAACTAACAATGTTTTTTCCTATGTCAGCAATGCAGAATATGTGCTACATCAACTGAACATACATAGACAATTACGCTTCTGCTTATACAGGACAAAGGACTTCAGAAAATCTGACCAATTATTTGTTTCCTTTTCAGAATCTAATAAAGGTGCTCCTGTATCTAAGGTCACGCTTTCAAAATGGCTATCAGATTGCATTACATTTGCATACAAATCTCACTACAAAAAGTCTGCCCTTTAAAGTTAAGTCATTCTACGAGAGCCAAAGCAGCCTCATCTGCCTTTTGGGCTAGACTACCAATTGATACCAACTTTGCTGCTGCAACATGGGCAAGACCACATACCTTTATCTCTCATTGCAAAGTGGATTTGGCCTCCAGGAACAGGACCTCTTGTGGGTCTGCTGTTTTGGGAATATTCTTCCGTGTGCCATCCAAGAAAGTGGGTGCTAGGGACGCTGTCCCACCAGTTAAGAATGAAGGGTGAGATAGGACAACATCACATAAAGAAGTTATGTACTCACCATAATGTTCCATGTGTGTTGTCCATCTCACCTTCAGTCTTACATCTCACTCTCCTCCTCCCCAGCCTTTGGCTGCTGGAGGATAGAGTGGTCAAGTCTGAAAAAATATGTTCTCCGACCATCTTCTCTTCTGTTAAGTTTGAATATTTATTTATTTATTTATTTATTTTACTATTACATATTGTTTTGTCAGCAAATACGATCTGGGGAGCTTTCCTAGGTCATGATGGGATAGGGTTACAGCCATGAGCCAGTGGAAGACCTCGAGCTTTTGAAAATGGCCGAGTCTGAACAGAGGATCAGTTCTGAACCCACTAGTTAAGAATGAAGGCGAGATGGGCAAAACATATGGAACATTATGGCGAGTACATGACTTCTTTTTTTACTTGGTCACTGTCACACATTGGTTGTGTGTTTCACATGCAGTCTTGGTCAATGTCTTTGTCAGTACTTTTTTCTTTGTATTGCTAAGTGCATTTAATACTTGTTATTGTCTTTGCAAGTGTAGTCCAAGTTATGGGTGAAAATGGTCTTGGGACCAATTCACTTTCCTGGTTACCAAAGTATAAATAAATATGAAATAGAAAAAAAGAAGGTGAGCATGACAGAAATAATTAAGGAACTACTAAAGCACGTTTTAATTCTGCATCATTCATGAGAGAGAGAAAAAAACTTCCCACTGAAGACATTGGGAAGTAGTAGACAGACTTAGTTTGGAGTCCTGCTACTTACCATGATGCAGTAAGGATCATTTATTGCAGGGAGAGTTTTCACACCTCAGCATGAGAGTGTGGGGGAAGGTCTTTCAGTTCTTTTTGACTACAAAAGACTCCCTTCACAAAAAAAATGTTATTTACCTACTTTATTTTGCTGGAAGTAGCCAACAGCTATTTATAGCATAAACAAGCTCTGACAAACACATAAACGAGGCTTACAGAAAAATAGAAGTAGCTCTGTTACAGGAGGTATGTTTAGATGACAGTGCTTCACAGTCTTCCCATTCTATCTAAATGGCATGATAAAACAGCACCACTTCTTTATGTCCGGCATGACTCGTATAAAGAGGACTTGAAAAGTTTTCTGGGAAGAAGGAATGAAACAAGAAAACAAGATCACATCACAAAGACCGGCCCCATCATCCGCTGTTTTGAGGGACACACATTAAAGTTGTACAAGAAGCACTTGGAATGATTTTGAGGTATTGAAATAGCTCAAAAACAAAGATCCAATTAGTCGTAATAGTACTTAAAAATATATTGTTGCAAGAGGACGTCAGTAACAATTTAGTGCAGGTTTCAGTTAAAAAGCAGCAGATTACAGCCTTTAATTTAAAAAAAAACTTTTTTGAATTGCTGATAAGGATTCTGCAGACATATATACATTCTGAACAAAATAATTCCAAATACGTATAGGTAATCACATTAATCTCATTGCTAAATAATAGCACTGAGCTGTATATTTTTGCAAAACTTTTACTTTCATATGGTGCTGGTAATTTTTTTCAGTATTATGCAACAGCTTGTTCTGTGCGCTGACTATGAAGTATGCTGGAATTTATATTCTGTCTTATTAGTATTTAAATTTCAAGCACAAAACTTGCAGAAGCATTAGTCTGTCCTCTCTCAACTTCCACTGCCTTGCTTTCCTTTGTGTGTTTGTTCCCATCTGTGTTGATAGAAGTTTCTTTTTGTCTTGCATGCATATTTTCTAGAGTGACTGTTTTGGGGTCGACTTCTTCCAGCATTGTGCTGGATTCTGATAAATTGGACCTCATATTCCAGGTGTCAGATCCAGCTGGCCATAGGCTAGTACGGGTAAGAAAATCAGCATTACTCCTTGCCTGGCGCACTTTATGATTTGCTTTCTTAAAATTAGACAGTTGATTTTTCAGAACAACAGTAGATATTAACAGAACAGTACATAATATTGCTAATACTCCTATTATAATTAAACATATTACTAGTTCACTTTTGTTAGTTTTTTCTAGGCATAGGGTCTTGTTATCTTCCCTGTTATCCTTAGTTCTAAAGACTGTTGTTGTAGGTAGTCTCGGTGGATGAACTGTATAATTTGTTTGCATTTTCGTTTTTATGAGTGACGTTTCAGTATTTCCTGTGGAATGTTTCAAAAGGTTGTGGAATGTAGAAGTTATTGTGCTGGTCACTCTTAGGACATTCTCAGTTGGTGTTATGTTTGTTTTGGTAAAATAATGCTTTTCTCCAGACGTTGCATTTATAGGCTTCTTGCTTGTATTTATGCTATTATCTTGGGTTTTATATGTTGGATTTAACACAGTTGATAAGTGCCATCCTGAATTTAAAGCTTTTCCTGTGGAAGGATCCATTATCTCTGTTGTATACCCCACATCAGTAGCACTTTCATGCCTAGTTTCTTTGTTCAGTGCTTCTGGTGTCGCTGTTTTCTCCACTGAACTCTGATTCTGTGCTGCAGAATTTGTTACTCTGTTGCTGTTTGCTAAGTTTGTGTTTGTTGTCTGTGTCTGAGCAGTCATGAGAAAAAGGTTTCCAATAAAAAAGATGAAAATGTGGTGTTCACATTGGATTGTTGCTTTCATTTTATTGGTTTTCTTACCTGCAATATTATAAACAAGCTGTTATTTTTTTGGTTTGTAGATTGCATCGTTGCTTAATGCTGTGTACATAAAAAATTTAACTCATTCATAGTTTCAATGGTTAGGATTAAACATTATTAAATAGTGAGTTAAGTTCTTTATAATATAATTAACCATTTGAACTTTCTACTTTAAGCGTACTTTCAGATTAACATATAGCCAGTGGAGGAACACAAGTTTATCTTGTCCACTGTTGCATGTTATAGCTCTGTCCCCCTATTTCTACCTAGCCCCGACTCTTCTTTTTATGTAGATAAATTCAGTGTTAACTACTTGTCCTTGGCATATCATGATGTACACCCCCTACTGTCAAAAGCATGTTTTCTTGTTTAAGTTTTTGTATAGTCCCCTAGCAGCTTACTAGTAAGGTCCAGCCCATTCACTCTTCTCACTTCAACACTGCATTGCCCACCTTCTCAGGAATTTGTATGGCTTTGTTTTCCCTCATTTCTTACTCCTTTCAGAGACCTGGACCTTACTTGTTTCACTGTAATCCATTTCTTTTACTAATTTCATCTGGCTTCTTTCCACACATTTTATGAGTTATGCATTATTGTTTCTATAACTGTACAAAATGCTGCAGGTATGGTTATTTCAGTGCCGTCATTGAGGGAAGGATGACTTTGGCATCTCTGAAATCTATCCCATTTGCCACAAACCTTGCATTAAGTTGACCCTGACCTCTTCCTCTGTTTTAGGAAATTTTCTGCGTAGGTTTTAACTATTCTAGTACTGTTTTCCTCTTCTGCTACTTATTACTTCACCACTCATTTGTAGTTATTAGTTGGAGTTTTCCTTCTAACATGCATTACCGTTGAATGTCACTATTAGAAACTACTTTGCAGTTGTTAAGATCTGAGTAATGTGGAAATGTAAATGCTGTCATTTGAGCAGACTTACTTCATTCATTCCATTTGTTCTGTATCCTGCTTGGTCAAATGCTGATACTAAACAAAACAACAAGCAACACTAGAAAAATGTAGAACAAAAATGCTGGTGCAGGCACGCCACAGTGAAACACGGCTCGAACAGGATGAAGTTTAATTTCAAGTCCAACGACACACTATTCCAACATTACACAAATCCAAGATGTAGAATAAAACTGGATATCAGTTAAGCGCTTTCATCTGTATAAAGTACAGACTTCATCAGAACTGAAATTCCATTTTTGTAAACCATTTAAATAACTTCTGTGGCGCCAAAACTGTATTTAAAATTTAAAGAGACATTGCCTTGATAATAATGATCATCTATAAAGTCAACAATAATTCTAATCATAAAATCAACTATAAAACAATAAAATAATTGACATTGTATTAAACATACACAAATGCAATGTGTCATATGTACACTTGTCTGATAAAGGAGATAAACATCTATTTAAATTTTCTATAATAGATCAGGTAGACGTTTCACCCTATGGAGGAAATTGGAAAGCATTATTGGCTAGTAAGGAAAGGAAATGGCAAATTATTACAGATGCTACTAGATTTCCTGGTATAAATGAGTACATTAGCATCAAACCATTTCTTATATTGACATAGTATGGGTTTCAATCTTGTTCTTTTTACGTATGACACATTGCATTTGTGTATGTTTAATACAATGTCAATTATTTTATTGTTTTATAGTTGATTTTATGATTAGAATTATTGTTGATTTTATAGATGATCATTATTATCAAGGCAATGTCTCTTTAAATTTTAAATACAGTTTTGGCGCCAAAGAAGTTATTTAAATGGTTTACAAAAATGGAATTTCAGTTCTGATGAAGTCTATACTTTATACAGATGAAAGCGCTTAACTGATATCCAGTTTTATTCTACATCTTGGATTTGTGTAATGTTGGAATAGTGTGTTATTGGACTTGAAATTAAACTTCATCCTGTTCGAGCCGTGTTTCACTGTGGCGTGCCTGCACCAGCATTTTTGTTCTACATGATACTAAACAAAGACATAATTTAGAAAGTTGTTGCTCTTGATTATTCTGGACTATTCCCAATTTCCATCTAATATTTACATTTTTTTCTCAGCAGTTTTTCTCCCTTCCTTACAGCTTTGCACTGTATCTATTCTTACTCAGACCCCTCTCCAATGGTAAAACTATGAAATTCATTAGCAAAACTCCGTCTTCCTTTCATCCCATCAATTTCTTCTGACATGCTACAGTCAGGTTCATATTTATGTCATGTCTTCCTCTTGTTCTCAGCCTTCCAGTCATCTGACTGCACTGCTTACATCTCTCTGCCCTCGATCTGTCTACATGTGTACACAGTTAAATAAGTAATATTTCTTTTACTTCCCTATCTTTGCCCATAGTTATTCTGCAGACTCCTCATCACGTACATGCGTCCCTTATTCATGCCAGTACTTCCTACACATGCAGTGTAAAATATCCACACATCTCAAAATCAGCTATAAGCCTACAGACTCAACATAATCTATTAATAAATTTCTGCTCCTGTTTATCCCAAATAAACTTCTCTATTTCCAGTCTTAACTACATCCTCCTACTCTATCCTTTAAATCCCATTTCTTTCTTTTCAGATAAATATTTCTCCTATAATTCCTAACGCTACTAGTAGTTCTTCTTGCACATATAACGTCCTGCCAACATACATTACTCTCACAATTCCAACAAAACAGTGTCCTCCAAGCAAAATTCCTCTGAACCGCCTCTCAATCATAATCTATCGTTATCAGCAGTCAAATATCCTACTGTTAAAGTACAGTTATCCAAAACAACACCCATTTACTCACAGACTGGTTATTAGACATAAAATCAACCAGAATGCCTTTGCCTGTACCATCACTCCTCCATAATCATAAAACATCCACACAAATCCAGGCCCAACTCTGTATACTTAAGCACCATGCAGCATATCCCCAGTAGGACCTTTAATGCTACCATTTCATCCTTAGTCATACCCTGGCCTGTGGCTATGCCATACCATCTTATGAAGTACTTATAACCATCTTTTTGAATTGCACACATGGATAGCATAACACGTTCCAGGCACAGAAACCTGGCTCCAGAATCTGTAACATTATCAGATTATACAGAATCAACAAAAAAATCTGACCGTGTTGCTGTTTTCAACAAAACCACACTAGATCTCTCTCTTTTCCCTTGTATTCAGTTATATTTCCTGATAACTGTGCTAAAACTAGCCACTCACATGAAAGTTGCAGTCATGGGTATATAATATGTGTGTGTGTGTGTGTGTGTGTGTGTGTATCTACACACATATGTAATATGTGCCCTGCATTTGGTCTAAATGCTTATTTGTCGACATCTGTTTAATCGACTGCATTTGGTTGATAAATGCAGATGGTTGACAGGTGTGTGAGAGTGACAATCCCTGTATAGGTGAAGATTCCCTTTCCCCAGGGATTGTGCAATCTCGGAGTTAGTATATATAATTGCCAAAGGCTATGGGGAGCACAGCCCTCCTCCTCCACATGGGGTGGGGTTTCCCTGGAAAAACTATGAATGTGAAGTTGTTCTATCTTGCCGTTCTTTCTTACAGATGGGTTTGGAGCCGATCTTCGGCTTCACGTCAGCCTAGTGCAAAGCTCGAGGTCTTCAGGTAGCTCGAGGCCAAGTCCCTATCCCATGATGCACCTAGAGTTACCCCAGATCTAGTTTGCCGCTGCAATAGATCGGAGGTTCAAACTAGCTTGGGCCAGTAAAAACCTTATTTTCTAAAAAATATTTCATAATATTGATAAATCTTTCTGAATTATAGTTTTAGATACTTAGATAAGCTCTTATAGCTTTTTGTGTGGTTTCCCTTCCCTTGGTGTGCCTCTTTCTTAAATTAGTATTTTGCTCTTCTGGCCACGTTTTTCTTAGGCCTAGTTATATCTGTATTAGTACTTAGATTATAGTGGGTGCTTAGATAGTGACTTTTCTTTCACAGCTTGGTACATTTAACCTTTTTTTGTCACAGCTTTAAAATAATTAGTGTGTAATAGTACTGTACAGTATAGTTGTGTGCCTTTAGATAGTGACTTTCTGTCACAACACTGATATATTTATCTATTTACAGTTTAGATAAATAGTTTTGTGTGTGTGTGTGCGTGTGCGTGTGCGTGTGCGTGTGTGTGTGTGTGTGTGTGTGTGTGTGTGTGTGTGTGTGCTGACTACTATTTAGCCCATAGTTTTAAAGGGCCTGTTTGATAATTATTGTTTGGGTGTGTCTAGTTACAGCACCCTTTTTGGTACTGTGTGTTATAGTATGGCTGACCAAGACAAAGACAAACACCCTAAATCAGGGTTCAAAAAATGTCCTAAATGTGGGCAGAAAATGTCTGTCACTGACAGTAATGTAAATTGTGTTTATTGTTTGGGAACATTACATCTCCAGGAAAGCTGCTCTGTTTGTCATTCTTTGTCTTCTAGGGTTCTCCAGGAGATAAAGAGAGAGTTGATCCACAGGGGTTTACTCAAACCTTCATTCCAAGAAGCTTTGAGTGACCAAGATGGATCCAGTAAGTCCTCCAAAGTCTTCTAAGACTACTTCTTCTGAGGCTAAGAAATCTAAAAAGTCTTCAACATCGGTTCCACAGACCTAGGACCTGACCGTCTTATCCTTTTGAAGCCAGTCCCCAATTTTGGAACCGCTATCCGAAGTGCCTAAGTCTTCACTCCTGCAGTCTGTACCTCCTTCTATTCACTCATCTCGGTCTAAGATTAGCCTTTCTGATTTAGATGTGGATTGTGTGGTGCAGAAGCTTTTACAGGCACCGGCCTTTGCTAAATTCTTATCGGCTCTGACCCAAGCGGCTTCAGAACCAAAGACCCTTTTACCAGCTACTACCCTTCCTCCTCTGAGCCATACCGGTCCTTTAGAGACAGACTTGTTGATCATGGTGCCTTTGGAGCCGACGTCTGCTCCAGTGTTTTCGGTTCTGTTTACTCTGACATCCTCAGCGCCGATCGAGGAATCTAGGAGCCGACATTCTCTGGTTGGGACCGGGGAGGATAGTCGGACTGACTTGTCAGTTCCGACTCTGCCTCTCAGAGCTTTGGCTCTGATGAGCTTGGCTCCTACCTCTGGCTCTGAGCCCACTGTCCAGGTGCCAGGGGTATTGATGGTTTCCTCGGGTCCGTCAGTCCCTTCTCATCGGAGCAGAGGTGCCTTTGAAGCCATAAGGAGAGTTATGTCTCCTAAGGCATCTTCGACCTCAGGTCTGGCTACCTCCTCCCCTAAAGCACCTGTGCCTGCTTCTGCTTCACAGATCCTTGCCAAGCGTAGAAACCCAGAGCTACAGGAAGCCCCATTGGGTGGCTCCTGCTCTTCTGAAACCTCACCAGAAGACCCCACTGATGAGGTTCCCAGGAAGAGTATCTGTAAGAGGAAGTATTTAGACTGCCCACAGGAGTCCCTGACATCTGATACCAACTTGGATGAATCAGAAGGGTCACTACGGTCTCCCTCTAAGGATATCTCATATGCTGAGATATTAGAAATCCTTAGGCAGAGGGGTGACTGGCAGTCCACCAACCCTACTGAAGAAGAGTCAGTTCTCCTGAAGGCTTTCGTGTGTCAGCCCTCCACCTCTGTGTGTCTCCACCCTTCGATGAGCTTATGCAGCTGGTCTCACGAAGGGTGTGGGAGTCCTCAGACACCATGGAGCCTGTCCCCAGGAGGCCTAATAAATTTATTTCTGCTCCCCAGGACAAATCTTTTCTTACTAAGGGTATGCCAGGTGATGCCATGGTGGTGGTGGCAACCACCAAAAAGGAAATTTCAGAAACGTCCTCTTCTATCCATCCTCCTAACAGAGATTCTAAGTTAATGGATAGATATGGGAAGCACCCTTACAGTTCAGCGACTTTTGCACTGCGTTTGCTCAACTATCTAACCCATTTTACTAGACTGCAAAGAGATGTCCTTAAATTAAAGACCTGGGACATACTCTTCAGGGTACAGTAGCTGCAGGAGCTTCAGATAAAGTCGCCTCCCAGCTTGCTACCGTCAACTCCATAGTGAACTTGTCCATGCGCCTCATTTTGTATGCAGCTGATGGAATGAGCAGGACAGTGGGTATAGGAATTGCTCTTAGGAGACGCTCCTGGATGCGCTTGTGTTCCTTCACGGAGCCCTTCAAGTCATCCTTTGTAAATACCCCTTTTGATGGCTCGTCCCTTTTTGGGCCCAAAGTTAAGGAAACTTTGACCAGGTGTGAGCAGGAAGGAAAGACTTTGTCTGCCGTCGGAGTCCGTTTTTCCACCCCTACCAGACCCTACCCCAAGGGTCAAAGGGGAGGAAAGATGTGGTTCCGAAAAGCCCAAGGAGCCTTTCAGGACACAAGTGGTGAATCCCCCTCCGGGAGCAGAGGAGGGGGTAATAATAGAAGACGCCACCCTCGTGGCAGAGGGGGTCCACAAAACCAGGGCAACAGAGTTCACTTCTTTAGGAAGCCCTACCAGCGCTCCTGAAAGGAGGCCCGACTGTCCTACTCTGGAGGCAGTCGGGGGTCGCTTATCTTTGTAGCCAGATGCCTGGATCAAAATAACAAACGACAGCTGGGTACAAAGTATCATTTTCAGAGGATATTTCATTCCTTTTGCCACACCCCTTCCACTGACAAGAAAAATCCTGGACGTTCCATCCAGTTACAGGGAACAGGCAACAATAGAGGTCCAATAGTTGCTAACAAAAAGAATCATCCAGCCAGTCCCAGCAGACCAGATAGGATCCAGAACTTACTCAAGATTCTTTTTAGTTCCAAAAAAGACAGGGAAATGGAGACCTATATTGGACCTCAGCAGACTAAACAGATAGGTCAAGAAAGAGAAGTTTCAGATGGTCACGCTTCAGTCGATACTTCTTTTTTAGGGAAAGACAATTGGATGTGCTCGATAAAGCTCCAGGATGCGTACTACCACATAAAAATGGCCAGACCATCCAGGAATCATCTGCGCTTCCGGCTGGGAGGCCATCATTACCAGTTTCGAGCCCTGCCCTTTGGTCTCACTACAGCCCCCAGAGTGTTCAGCAAATGCATGGCAGTGGTCACAGTTCACCTGTGACTTTTAGGATTCTAGGTGTTTCCTTACCTAGACAATTGGCTTCTCACCGCCACCACCAGGCATCAACTCATTCAAGCCAGGGACACCACTCTTTCACTCTGCAGTCAGCTGGGCATTACAGTAAACTCTGGAAAATCTGCCTTGTCGCCATCGCAACATACCATTTTTATTGGAGCAGAATTGGACACCACCACCACCACGCTGAGACTTCCAGCAGAAAGAGTCTTATTACTCTGCAATATGATATCCAAAAACAAGGTTCCAGCATCAGAAGTACTAAAACTGTTAGGCATAATGGCAGCTGCAGTGTTAGCCATATCGCTAGGTTGCATGCACATGCGGAATCTGCAATGGCTGTTGTTCACTCAGTGGTCTTACCAAGAGCTCCCAATGTCTTATCTTATAATGATCATGAACACATGCAAAAAGGATCTTCAGTGGTGGTTGACCTCTCTTCATGTCACGATAGGTCGTCCTTTTGTTCTACCCCCACCAAGAGCCACAGTGACCACGGGCGCTTCCCTGATAGGGTGGGGGGGGGGCATTTTCAGGGAAGAACAGCCCAAGGCACATGGACTGATCAAGAGACACATCTGCATATCAATGTCCTAGAGATGAGAGTAGTACTTTTAGTGTTGCATTACTTCCAGGACTCTTCTCTTGGTACAATTGCGATTCAGACAGACAACATGTCAGTGGCCTGGTATTTGAATAAACAAGGAGGAACTTGGTCCTCCCCACTTTGTCACGAGGCCCTAAGAGTATGGCAGTGGGCTATACCCACCCAGCGCTTTCTCTTAGCAACCCACATCCTGGGGAAATCCTACATGATAGCGGACAAGCTGAGCAGAGCAAATTTGCTGCCTCACGAGTGGTCCCTCAAGAAAAAAATAACAGACAGGATATTCTGTAGGTGGGGCCAGCCTTGCTGCGACCTTTTCGCCATTCATATGAACACAAAATGCAGAAGCTACTTTGCCCTGATTCCTCCTCTGGGAGAAGCCCCAAGGGACGCACTTGTACACGATTGGCCTCCGGGTCTCCTGTATGCATTCCCACCAATCCCGTCAATACCCAAGGTACTACAGAAAGCAAAAGCCCTGGGAAGGACCATCATTCTAATAACCCCTCATTGGCCTTGTAAGATTTGATTCCCCTTCCTTCGACTTCATCTTTTGGAGGACCCCTGGATTCTGGACCCAGTTCCAGACCTTCTGACGCACTTGTCGGGGGAACTTCATCCCTTTCTTCAGTCCCTGAAGTTGACAGCTTGGTTGCTCCAATTCCCATCATAGCCAGATTTCTGTAACCTTTCTAATGAGACGAAGCAAATTCTCATATCCTCTCATAAATCTTCTTTGAGGAAGCTATAACGTAGCAAATGGAAAAAGTTCTCTATATGGGCCTCTCAAAACAACATTGATCCCTACCTAGTCCCTATGGCCTCTATACTAGAGTTCTTGACCATGATCTTCAACAAAGGAGCTGCAGCAGCAACAGTCTGTGTTCAACTTGCTGTTATTTTTAATTTTCACCTTGGATTTGAAGGGTTGAACATTGTGTCACACAAACTATCCAAAGCCTTTCATCTCAGACCACCTGTGAAATCTCCCTATACCCCATGGAATCTAAATTTTATACTTTCTCACATTATTCTCCCTCCATTCGAACCAGCTTCCTCATGTGACCTCAAATTTTTGTCATGGAAGACTATCTTTTTAGTAGCTATCACTTCTTCCCGCAGTGTGTCAGAGCTTCAAGCCTTGTCCATTAAGCCTCCTTATTTGATTTTCCTTGCTGACAGAGTCTCACTTCGAACTAACCCCTCCTTTTTGCCTAAAGTTTGTACTGAAGCTAATCTTAATCAAATTATTGATTTACCAGTATTCTTTCCCAATCACTCCAACAATTTAGAATGCAAACTTGATGTTCATAGACTGTTCAGATTTTACTTGGATAGAATAAAAGATTTTAGGAAATCGGAGCAGCTTTTTGTTTCTTTTTTCAGACTCCAGGAAAGGTATGCCTGTGGCCAAAACAACTCTGTTTGAGTGGTTATCTGATTGTATCACATTTGCTTATTCAGCTGCTAATATGCCCTTACAACATAAAATTAAGGCTCACGCTACCAGAGCAGTGTGTACATCTTCTACCGTTTTTGCCAGACTTCCTATAGGTAACATTTGTGCAGCAGCCATTTGGTCAAGACCTCATACCTTTATCACTCATTGCAAAGTTGACAGGGCCTCCTTTGGGTCTACTGTCCTGAAAAACACTCCCATGAGTTACCCGAGATAGATGGCGCTTGGGATGCTACCCATCTGTAAGAATGAACAGTGAGATAGAACAACTTCACATAAAGAATTTATGTACTTACCATAACGTTCCATGTGAGTCTCACCTTCATTCATACTTCCCACCCTCCTACCCTCTCCAGGGTTTTTCAAAGACCGAGATGCTGAATTCTTCCTGGTTGCTCAACCCTTCTATAGCTTTCTCTTATGGAGTGATAGAATGACATATGGTATTATTATACGCAGCAAACAAAATCTGAGGTAACTCTAGGTGCATCATGGGATAGGGACTTGGCCTTGAGCTGTCTGAAGACCTCAAGCTTTGTAGTAGGCCGACTCCTCGGCTCCGAACCCATCTTTAAGAATGAAGGTGAGATGAAAAACTTACATTGAACATTATGGTAAGTACATAATTTCTTTTTGTTGCTTGTGCCTAGGTTTTTTTTCAGCACATGCGTGGTATTGTTGATGTTCAGTTTATCAACCTTTTGTAGTCGATATTTTGGAGGTCGACGTATGGATGTCTCTACTAAAGTGAGCATGTCTCTATCTATCTATCTATATATATATATATATATATATATATATCTGTATCTATAGCTCTCTCTCTCTGTATGTGTGTGTGTGTGTATATATATATATATATATATATATATATATATATATATATATATATATACACACACACACACACACACACACACACACACACGTGCACGCAGCAACCCATGTTAACAATGCCTATTCAAAAATCCTTCATGCAACCTAATATTGGGTGATTCACAAACCGTACAGTCTGAAAATCCAGCCAGTAATATATATCAGTACAAGTTCACCCAACTTACAACTGTACCAACTAGATATAACAAACACACAACCATGCATTCAGTCCTTGAGTGGATTCTGTCATCTTTTCCAAATAAAATGTCATCCCATGGAATTCTGTTAGGCAGCCTAAGTGATCATTTACCAATCTGCACTCTAAGGCATCAAAGCAGCAGCCCCAAAACACGTCATTACTACTTGATATGAAAACCTTTCCCAAAGTCACTGTTATTAATGTACTACATTTCCTTAACTGGGAGTCACCAAAGACTCTCCTGTCAAATTATGATGTCACTGAGTTCAATAACGTCTTCCTTGGTGTTGTAAACACACTAACTCCCCCTCACAACAAAATGAGTAAAGGCCAATCCTACCATATAACTCTCCTAAACAACTAAATAGCTGATAAAACAAAGACAAAGCTTGGAAGTTCTGACAAAAAGTAAAACGGCTCCTACTTTACTAGCATATAGTCTGCTAAGAAATCCAACAAAAAACTCATCACCAAAGATAAGAAAACCTATTACTCAAATAATCAAAACATACACGCACTAATCGAAAACTGCTCTGGGCCTCAGTTAGTAAACTGTTAAATCCAGGGCAAGATACACAGCGAGCACCAAACGCACAGAAATAAAATGAAACAAATTCAATACCCACTTTATACAAGCAGTAGTGTCATTTACCGATCAGGTGACTAATCAAGCTGCTGTTGTCATTAATCAGATAACCTCCTCCAACCTTTATCCTTCCAACCAGTTCCCACAGACACCATCAAAAATATCTCAAAAAATTAAAGCTTACTACAGTTGCCCCTGATAATCTACCTGGCAAATATTTTAAAACAGCATCTGAGGCTATTACATATCCATTCTCAATTCTAATAAATCAGTCCATATTTGAAAACTTATGTCCCATCACTATGGAGAAAAATAATTCATTATTCTACTGCACAACGGCAGAATCAATGCACATCTTTCAAACTATAGGCTAGTTGCAGTTCCATCTCCCTATCGAAAATATTAGGATGCTGTATTTTTACCCATTTTCTCAACTATCTAATAGATAACCAGCTTCTGTCTTCAGCCCAACATACCTTCTGTTTTCATCACAGCACAACTACTGCTTTGCTATCAACACCCACAGAAATGCCAGAAACCTAGTCTCCACCTGAGACTCTTACACAAACTCTCATCCTTAGGACTTGCCAACTCTTCACTGCTGTGTTTCCTTAGCTACCCTTCAAACAAAGAACAGCCAGCAAAATGGAAGAAAGATTTTTCCACCTTCTGGCCAGTAACTATTGGTGTGCCACAAGGATCTGTACCAGGCTCCATACTTAATGAGCATATTTATTGATGATCTCTACACTGCTACAAAAATGCTATCCTAGTTCAGTACGCCAATGACTCTTCTAAAACTCTGTAAACTCCCAACACCTTGCGCAACAATCCTTTTGGATTGAAGTATAACCCAAGTAATTCAGAACTCCTTCTAAACCCCTCCCAAAAAATTACTACTTAACCCAACGCACATCTCTACCAAGATAACACTATTCCCCTTTGTATTAACAGCACCACAGTAGAACAAGTAAATCATACAAAAATTAATGGATATCATCATAATCATTTGAATTAATTCACCATGGAACCCCCCCTCAAAACTAGGTACATTATACAGAGTAAAAACCTGCATCCTTGACATAGCCAGAAGACTTGTAGCCTCTACTTTCTTACTGACATCTTTCCTCTATGCTGCCCCAGTCTTCACTAACCTTCAGGTCTCACAACTGTCCAAACCTGAGCAATGTTATAATAAAATAGCCAAATGTGAAGTACATTGTAATAATAGAACACACTGCCTAGCTTTCAGAGAATTTAACTGGTTAGAACTACCACCTCACCTAGCTGTTTCTCAGCCAACTACAATACACAGACTTCTTTGTTAACCAGAAAATTGCCCAGCCATTAACAACTTAACGCAACACTTCTCTCTCAATAGAATTTTCTGCTTCAGAGAAAAATTGATACTAATCATCATGTCATCTAGTATTGCAAGTGATACTTTGTGTTCTAATATTGTAGTTAAACGATGGAACCACATTCACTACCCCTGAAACTCCATTCAGAATGTAAACTCATTTAAAACAACTAAAACTTCTCTGTTGTATCAATGGATCTGTTCCAGTGCATTTCCAGGATAAATATCACTGCCGTCTTCAGCTTGCTATATCGTGAAACAATTTCTCTCAACTCATAGTCTTATACCCACAACTAGTCTTCACTAATACCTGAATAGTTTTAATAGCAGATCTGAAGTTGTTGTTTTCATTTGATCTTCAACCTGAGGGACTCTGATCTGGCATGGATCCGATGTGGCCACATACACAAGCAGCAAGCTCCTCCCCTACCCATAATGCCCCTGTCTCCCTCCTCTCCTTAGATTTCTTTTGCCACTCATGTCAACAGCAGCATGTATACTTCAGCTTCAAGCTCCGCTTTTAGTAAGTTGTATTTTTGGGTCCTTTTTGCTCTGTTTTTCTGCTTTTAAGCTATCTTTATTTTTTTTTCTAACCCTACCATACCTCTTTGCTCATGTGTTGGTTTTAAAAAAAAAAACAACTCTCTTTTTCTCCCTATCTCTGGCCTTTCTTTAGTGTGTGTGTGTGTGTGTGTGTGTGTGTGGATACCCCCATGCCTGGCCTCAGGAAATGCGCAGAGACTGGGCATAAGCTCCCCCCATTTGATGCTCCTGCTCGATCTGCATGGGCTTCAACCCCCATGCATTGATCGACAGGAGAAACTCATCCTGAAAGACCTCCTCCACCTTCAGCGGAGTCCTCTGCTGCTTCTTCCTCTGCCCCGGCTTCTGGTATTCAACCTCCTGCCAAGAAGTCCAGGGATAGAGAGAGGGCCTGATCCAAGGAGCAGGATTGGCCAAGGAAGCGGTCCCCAGACCGCTCTTCCTCGGTCGAACCCCCAGGAAGTCCTGCCCAGATCCAAGCTGGAGCTCCCCTCAGCTCCGGTCACCTCACATTTCGGTGTATCCAGGGGTCTCCTGGGCTCGGTGTCCATATCCGCTTCCCACCCGGCACCTTCCATCCAGTCTTCTCAGAGCCTGTTCGAAGCCTAGGTGGACAGGATGATGAGGAAGTTCATTCAGGCTCAGATTCAGTTGGGTGTCTTGCCTGCTCCATCCGCTCTGGGGCTGGGGGCATGCAGTCCACCTTTCTCCCTATTACTCCTTCTCCGATCCGACTCCCGGTTTGGGTCTAAGGTTCCCCGGTGTCAAGGGTTCAGTGCCGATGGTCCCTCGCTGCCGACCGTTGCTGTGAATGGTTCGGCACCTACATTCTTGGAGCCGTAGCCTTGGCATCAGATCCGAAGGAATGGTATTGACTTAGAGACTTTTGGAGTCATCCCTTCCTGTAGGAGTCCCTGGATGGGGAGGCTTGGCTCCGGCTCTCCCCTCGACACAGGGAGCTGTGGTTCCAGCCTCAGCCATTCCAACTTTGGGGATCCGCTTGCCCTCTGCCTTTGAGGTGGTGGAGAAGGTCCTTTCGGCTCCTTCAAGACCTTTGACACTTTCATCCTCTGAGTCCATCCTGGCTCCCTCTTTTTCTGAGCTGGAGTCTGGCATCCTGCCCCCTTAGGAACATCCTGTTGCCACTTTGCCATGGGAGGTTCCCCACAGGAACTTCCTGAAGCTTGCAAGTCCTGCCTGGAGTTCCCTCCCAGGAGCCCCCTCGGAAACATATGTGTAAGAGGAGGCACTTAAACTCCCCACCGGAGTACCTAATGGATGATACCGACTTGGAGGAAGGGCAGAGTTCCTCTTGATCCACCCATGGAGGTTGTCTCCTTTGGAGACAGCATGGAGATCCTTAAGCAACACGGTGGGTGGTCTACCCAGAAGCCCAACCCGGACAAGTCTGTATTCCTGGAAGTGTTAGGCATAGGGACCTCATGGATGTCCCCACCCACAGATCCCGTAGTGGATCTAATCTCATCTAGGGCAGGGAAAGAACCGGATACGGTTGAGCCTATCCCCAGGTGGCCATTCAAGGTACTCCGTGCACCTTCAGATAGACAACACTGGTGCAAAGGGTCTCCGATCATTGCCATTGTGGTTGCGGTGCCCACCATAAAAGAGCTCGCACAGGAGAGCTCTTCAGTCCATCCTCCAGACGGAGTATCGGGAGATGGATCATTTTGGGAAGTGGACGTATGCATCAGCCACCTTTGCCTTGCGTGCACTGAATTATTTGGCACATGTAATCAGACTGCAGAGTGACCTGGTCAGAGAGGTTGCTGAGTCTGCCCCAGCGTCCATGTTGGCAGAGGAGATGAAAGTTTTTTCCTCCCGCATGACCATTGTCACTTCCATCTCTAATGCATCCATGAGGCTCTTATCACATGCCACTGAGGGTGCCTCTAGGCTGCAGGAACAGGCATGGTCATTTAGGTGGCATGCCTGGTTCCAGCTTTGTATTTTTTTGGAGCCCTTCAAGGCATCTTTCATGAATACACACTATGATGGCTCTACCTTGTTGGGAAAAATGGTTCGTGATACTTAAGTCCAGAGCAAGAAAGATGGGAAGACTTTGTCTACCATCGGGATCTGGTTCTCCGCCCCACAATGATCCTTTTCTAGGATTCAGCGTTGGTTGAAGAAGTGGTTTCAGAAATCTCAAGGTTCATCCCAAGACACAAAGGATTCGTCTTCCCCTAGAGCAGAGGGGGGGATACAGTAGATGCTGCCCTCATGGCAGAGGGTGGTCCGAAGAACCAAGGGTCTTGGGATATTTTCCCAGACAGACCCTTTTAGCAACCCAAGAGGGGTGGCCCGACTACTCTTCTCTGGAGGCAATCGGGGAAGACTGTCTCTGCACTCAACAGCCTGGGAGTCAATTACAAATGATTGCTGGGTTCTGCAGCTCATATCCAGTAGTTACTCAATTCCCTTTCTCCGTGACCCTGTTCCTCTCAAACCCCTCCCAGACGTGCCACCCAGTCAGCTGAAGGAGGTAGCCTCAGAAGTTATCAGGCTGCATGCAGAACGAGTCATCCAGCCCTTCCCCCCAGACTAGTTTGGATCAGGCATTTATTCCAGGTTCTTTTTAGTGCCAAAGATGATGGGGGACATAAGACCCATTCTGGATCTTGCAACCCTGAATCTGTCGGTTGCCAAGATAAAATTCCGGATGGTCACCCTTCATTCCATTCCTGCAGATAAACAACTGGATGTGCTCTGTAGACCTCCAGGACGCATACTACCATGTCGAGATGAACAGGCACTCTTGGAGGTTCCTCCACCTATGGCTGGCAGTCAATTACTTTCAGTTCGGAGTGATCCCCTTTGGGCTTATCACCCCCCCTGGTGTTCAATAAAGTGATGGGAGGTAGTGGCGACTCACCTGCGGCTGCAGTGGTTTCAGGTCTTCCCCTATCTGAATGATTTGCTCCTCTCCGCTCCCTCCAGGCATCAACTGATTCAAGCCAGGGATCATGTGCTTCCGATTACTGAGTACTTGGGTATAACCATAATCCTCAACAAGTCTCAGCTGGCACCAATGCAAGTACAGAATTTCACAGGTGCTTGGTTGGACACTACCCAGGGCAGGCTGTTTCTACCCCAGGACAGACTGTTATCACTCTGTCATCATATGCTTTACATTCTCCTAGCCAACTTTCCCTTGGCGGGCTCATTTCTTCAGGTGTTGAGGTCCATGGCAGCCACAATCACTGTCTTCCCAACTAGACGTCTTCATATGAGCATTCTGCAGTGGACCTTAGCTGTTTAGTGGTCTTTGCTAGACCTTCCCTTATCACATCCTGTTCGACTATCCCATTTGTGCAAGGGTTCCCTTCATTGGTGGCTTCAATCCCAGGGCCTCATTCAGGGTCGTCCTTTTGTTCTTCCCTCCCCTGCAATCATGGTGACCACGGACACCTACCTGCTCGGGTCGGGGAGCATTTCATGGGAAGGATGCAAGGCATGTGGTCCTCTCTGCAGAACAATCTGCATATCAGTGTCCTGGAGATGAGGGCAGTGTTTTTGTCCTTGCAAGCTCTCCATGCCTTTCTCCCTCTGGGGTCTATTGCCTTACAGATGGACAGTATTTTAGTAGTCTGGTATATCAACAAACAGGGGGGACCGGATCTTATCCACTTTGTCACAAAGCCATGAGATTGTGGGAGTGGGCTATCTCCATCGGCCGTTTTCTGGTGGCAACACATAATCTGGAGAGGTCCAAGATATTGGTGGACAGACTCAGCCATGTATATTCTGATGCCTTACGAGTGGTCAATAAATCCTTCGGTAGCGGAAAAGATCTTTCTGAAGTGGGGTCAGCCTTGCTGCAATCTCTTCACCTCTCCTTCTAACATGAATTGCAGTAACTATTTCGCTCTGAACCCCCCTCCGGGGGGAGTCCCCAGAGACGCTCTAATTCATATTTGGCCCTCTGGTCTACTGTATGCTTATCCTCCGCTCCCTCTAATTCTGAAATTCATTCAGAAAGCTTGACAGCTGGGGAGCTCAGTTATCTTCATTGCCTCTTTCTAGCCTCGCCAAGTTTGGTTCCCTGCTTTGTGGTCTCAAGTAATGTGTCCTCCTTTGTCGCTAAATCCTGTTCCGGATCTGATTACACATCCCTCAGGAATTCCTCACTTAGACTTAGCCTGAAGCTCACGGCTTGGCTGCTCCAATTCCTATAATAGTTAGGACTACCGGGCTGTCTTCTGTTAAGATCTTGTTAGCTGCTCACAAATCTTCCAGCAGGGAGGTTTAGTCGAGTATATGGGAAGCATTTCTCGATCAGGGCCGCTCAGCATGATCTGGATCCTTTCACTGTGCCTTTTTCAGCTATTTTGGAATTTTTGGCAGACATTTTTAACCATGACACTAGTTTCTCTACGGTTAAGGTACAACTGGCATTGATTTCTGTCGCATAAGCAAAAGGTCGGCTTCATTGGCTTCTTCTAAACTTTGTAAGGCCTTTTTGAAAGGTACGTTTCTCCTTAGGCCTCCGGTTAAGGACCCAACGCCCCCCTTGGGATCTTACTTTTATGCTGCAGACATTGGCTTTTCCTCCTTTCGAACCAGTGGCCACAGTTGATTTGCATTTTGTCATGAAGATGGCTTTTTTGGTAACCTTTACCCCAGCCAAGAGGGTTACTGAGATTCAAGCCTCATCTGTCAAGCCCCGTTATGTGATCTTCCAGATAGTTGTCCCTGCGGACTTATCCATCTTTTCTACCGAAGGTAGCATCAGAATCTAATATTAACCAGGTCATCAATTTACCAGCTTTCTTTCCAAATTTCCAAAATAAGGGTGAGTACAAATTGAACTTCCTTGATGTTCACAGGCAGATGCATTTCTGTTTGCATAGAACAAATTCCTTTCATAAGTCGGAACAACTTTGTTTCCTTTTCCTAACCTTTCTTAGGAAAGCCTGTTTCTAAAGTTAATATTGCTCAATGGATTTCTGAAGGCATTTCATTGGCTTATCGAGCCAAAAGGTTATCTTCACCAGGGCATGTCTGGGCGATTTCCACCAGGTCTGTTGCTACTTCTGCGGCCTTTTTGTCCAGGGTTTCGTTAGATGATATCTGCTCTGCAGCTACCTGGGCGTCATCAAACACATTTACTTCCCATTATAAAGTGGACCTTTTTTCCAGAAGCAGAAAATCTTTTGGCTCAGCCATGCTCCAGAACATCCTTCCATGTGGACTTCCCAGGGTTTATTGATTGCTGGGGAGTCTGTCCCTCTGGTTGAAGATCAAATGAAAACAATGACTTCAGATAAATAAGGTATGTACTTAACATAATGTTCCATTTGATTTGTTGCTCTTCATTTGTCTTCAACCGTCCCTTCCTCCTTCCCCCTGCCTTGTGTGAGCTGTGTAGTGGACCAGGTGGAAGAATTATAGCCAGTCTATCTTGGCTACTCTTCCCTTTGATAAGCCTTTTGTGGGTGATACTAGGTTTATAGGCATATTGTCTAGGTAGGGATGCTGCTGTTCTTCAACAAACTCTGAGGGGAGGAGGGAGACAGGGGCATTGTGAGTAGGGGAGGAGCTTGAAGTTTGAAGTTTGGATCTGATGCTGGAATATGCGGCTGAGTCAGATCAGTGCTGGATCCAAGTACCTCGGGTTGAAGATAAATGAAAAGCAACAACTCAGATGGAACATTATGGTAAGTACATAACTTATTTTTTCCAACCATATGTAGAGGATGGGGTTGGTATAATGGTTAAGGTGTTTACATCATAGATACAAGGTGTGGTTCTCACCTTTGAAGAAAATTGGTCATGCTTAAAATAGCCCACAAGAACAACTAAGCATAGTACTCACCTATGAACTATGAGTAGTATTTCTGTTGCCAATGAACTACATACATATTTTTGTGTCACTGCTTGCAACAAAACCTGTATACTTGTAATATAAACCTTATGGTAACTATATCTAATTGTCTGTCAACCTGCTTAATACCCCATGTCTTATCTATGGTATTAACATTTTCTGCCTTACTGAGTTCCCTCCCTTTCTTTTCAATATCTAATCAGTAATCACAAGATCTGTTATCGCTTTGACAAACCCACTAATACACCTCTTGAAATACTCCATGTTCAACATCTACTAAGTACATAAGTATCTTTTATACTGTAATAGTTTTCTTTATTTCACATGAATGTAATCTAGCAAATATATGTGTAATTGTTAGTGTATGTTACTTAATGTCTGTTCATATATATCACTGAATGTTGAAAAATGTTTGTCAATTGTTGGAAGTTTTCTGCCTGAGCCTCCACTGAAAATGAGTTTTTAACTAAACCCATGTGGACAAACTAGTAAACAGAAGCATAATAAATAAAATAAGTAAAGAGCCCCATTAAGTTACTGATAGGTTGGGATTTCGGGGGTAACCATGCTATATCACAGATTCTTTTATCTTGTAACTCCTGTACTTAGAAATCATATTTGCATCTCCCACCATTGCACACTGTGATGTTTAATGACGGCTCTTATATGGCAGGTTAGATGCAATATTCTCCAAATTTTTTTCTGTCAATCCCACAGTTCATTTCTCAGGTACATGTAGTTTCAGTGACTGCAATCAAAACAAAAGGCATCAGGACTTATGTAAACTTAAGATGAAGCCACTGTTGCTGAAACTCTTCTGTTCTGTAGTGCAACAGAGAACTGTCACTGAAATTGAAAACAAACTCTGTTGTTCTGAAATGACAGTTTGCAGGCTTGCTTACTTCCCTACATTTGTGTCATGGTGCAGTTAGTATTTATATATATATGTATGTGTGTGTATATATATGTATATATATATATATATATATATATTTACATTGGATATAAAAAGTGTACACACCTGTTAAAATACCAGGCTTTTATGATATAAAAAAAGTAAACCACAATAAATCATTTCAAAACTTTTCCCACCTTTCATGTAACCTATAAACCTGTACAGTTTAATTGAAATACAAACAAATCTGTTAGAGGAAAAAGTATAAGAAGTAAAAGACTTACAATAAGCTGGTTGCATAAGTGTGCACACCCTTGAATTAATACTTTGTTGAAGCACCTTTTGATATAAATTACAGCATTCAGTCTTCTTTGGTAGGAGTCTGTCAGCATGGCACATCTTGACTTGGCAATATTTGCCTGCTCTTCCTTGCAAAAGTGCTCCACATATGTCAGATATTAAGGGCATCTCTTGTGCACAGCCCTCTTCAGGCCACTCCACAGATTTTCTATTGGCTTTAGGAATGTCAGGCAAATGAGGATGGTGTACTTGGGCTATGCCCAGTACAAACATACCCTTTTCATGTCATCACATTTGCAGTGATATGATTTTGTTCTTATCTCTCTTGCAGTTGTGGTGCTTTTGTATTTTGTTGATTTTGAAGTTGCAGTAGATTTCAGTTGTTTTACTACTGTGTAGCCTCAGTACCTTGTATTAATTTTCTTGACATGATTTTCAGGTGTTGATCCTAACATTCTGCTTGGAAAACTTCCCACATTCAGTGCTGGAAGTACTTTCCAGTGTTCCTGCAGTCATATCTCCAAGCAGGACTGACATTATTACTTTTTCTGTACTACTTGGCTGAAGGACACAACAATGAGGAGTGTGCGAAGTGCCAGGCTTTCAGCTTACTTACCAAGAAAAAAAGATTTAAGAAGCTCAAACCCATCTAACCACTTGTAGAATGGCATGTTTGTAGGCTAGCAAAAGTCTTTTAGGAGGGTCCTTTGTGTTCTCAAGCATGAGTCGGAAAAGAGGGACATGAGTAGTGAACACTAGACAGGAAGGCATCCTCTAAAGCCTCCCGCATTTGTGTCCTCATAGGTGGGATGTATGCTTTTGTATGTGGTCTTCACTCACTTGTGGTTTGTGAGCTTTTAATTAATCAGGGATGGACTTTGGTGACATGGGTGTAGCAGGAGGCAGGAGAAGTGTCCCCCTATCAGCCACATTTGGAAGCTTACTCTTAGGGTTCAAATTTCAGATCCCAAGTCACCTAGCCAGATTTCTAAGATTGAACTTTTGCTTGTGATTCTTCTTTCACCTCTTTGAGAGTGTTTCACAGAGTGTAAAGGTCCATGGTGGACCTCCTTACTCCTCTCAAACTGAGTGGAGCAGCAGTCATCCCCAGTGTTGAAATCACAAACACCATTTAATGTCTGGTTAGATTTCCATCATAGAAACAGGGATACACATTTATTAATTTGTTGACTGCAAATGGTCTTGCATAGTTCTGTCACACACACGTGCTGTCACCAATGTCTTCTTGTAACTTGTTTCTATGCATTAGGCATCGTATGAGTGAAAGGTGTCCCTTGCTAGACTTAGGTCATAAAGGAGGTATTGCTCTTGTTCTACATCCCTCGAGGATACATGTGGAATGAGGTTATTGCTTCTGAGACAATCAGAGGAATACAAGACATCGTCTTCTTGTAGCTCTCCTTGCAGGAAACCTCCTTTTGGAAGATTCTAAAGTTAATGATTTGTTCTTTGTACCGTCCTTTAATTCCTTTGACATATCCCCAAGACAGCCTTGACAGTATTTAAAAAAAAAAAAGTGAGATCTTGAGTAATTTAATTTATGTAATCATTTAAGGATACTAGCCTTGTGCCCTGGCAGCAAACATGTTCAGGTCATGCAGATTTTAAGAAAGCTGATGCCCTGTGTAAATCCTTGGAAAGGATATCAGTCCATTCCTCAAAGCATTAGAACAGACAGGTCTGTGATCACTTGAATCCAAGTCCCAGAAAAAAATAACAATTTTAACACCTTGCTGACGAGTAAGTCATTAGACAGGATTGTCAAAAAGATGCTTTTTTGTGCTACTTGAGGCCTTGTTGTATGCGTTATTTGTCTCACTTGTCTTAGTTATAGTTCTCCTTATGTACTGGGTTTTTGAAAAAGTGGCAAAACTCTTCACTTTCTTGGAGTCTCTGGAGAATTCACTTAAAACGGCTTCCTAAGCTGGCTTCAATATGTAATTTTGACATATGTTGCTACTTTGACTAGACAGCATCCTCTTAGATGTACTTTTACCAGCTTCTGTTGCTTAGGCTGTTGTATAATGAAGAATTGAGATAGACTGTAATAGGGGAATCGTAAGCAAAATGCCTGCTTTGGTGGAGTTTTTTTGTTGAATCTAGAACAGAAGCTACTGTTAAAAAGGGATAATTAGTATGGCATATAAAATACAGTAGAAACTCTGTAAGTTGACCACCCAAGGGACTGTAACAAACTGGTCAACATACGGCGATGGTCAACATAAGGAACTAGGCCTATTGTACTGATACGTACATGTACTTTACTTTCTTATACAGCTTTTGTTAGAGAATGTTGTTGCGTCTTTCGGCTTTTCCCGGTTATGGGTCGCTACAGCGGAACTCCGGTCCGCTAATGATTGGCAGTAGATTTTTACGTGCCGAGTTGCCAGCTCTGACGCACAACCTTCAAGGAAGGTACTCCCATTCACGCATGTATCCACGCACAAGACGCTTTAACTGAGAATCGAACAGGACAATGTCTTACTGTGAGGCGACAAAATATCATATGAAATTATACATAAGCAAAACACAGTAAAATCATACGTAAAGTATCATACAAAATCAGTACATTTACTGTGTTCTCATGGTTTATTCATTCTTTCTGAAAAAAAAAAGTCACTGTTGGTCTGTTTCTTATTCTTATTACAAAGGTAAGTGGAGAAAACACTTTCAACGCTGGCTACACCGCTAAGCATAACTGTGCATGTTTCCACATCAGATTACTTCAACTGCATTATCAGATGCCTGTCATCCTCTTCTTTTGGAGTCTCTGCAATTTCTGTGTCATCCTCACGTGCTTCTTCCACTTCATCAGCTGCTTCATGCACTTTTGTGCTGGGCTGTACTTTGGTCAGTATCCCTTGGAAAATTGATTATGGGTGAGGTTCACTACAGGTTGCTACCTCATCATCTGTTGCAACAAAAGCTTAAAAATCTGCTCCTTTGAATTCTGCCATGGGAGATGGACTGTCTGATGGGGCCAAAACATTGTGCTCTTGGGTTGTGACAAATCCAACTTTCTTGAAACACTTCTGTATCATTTCTGGCTGAACTTTATTCCATGCAGAAATAATCCAGCGGATGAAGTTGCTTCCAGAGGCAGACCACAGGTTTGAGTTTTAGTAATGACCCACTGCAGGAGCTGGGATCGGTAGTGCATTTTAAATGTTTTGATGATGCCTTGGTCAAGAGGTTGGATTTTTGAGGTAGTCTTTGGAGGCAGACACTTCATTGTAATATTTGTGAGATGATTCACTTGTGGGTGGCCAGGACAGTTGTCTACTGTCAGTAGAATAGACCGTTTCTTCTTCTTCTTTTCTCTGTAGATACTACTTACGCACTCCTCAAATAGGGCACCAGTCATTCATGTGCATTTGTTTGATCTCCAAGTGACAGGGAGGTCTTCAGGCTTTAGGTTCTTCAATATGAGTGGCTTTGCCAATTTATAGGTTCATAGGTTGGTACTAGGCTATCGGCACTAAGGCCTATGCAAGCCTAGCCATAACAATTCCCTGGATATTTCTTCCCACACTATTTACTTCTCTGGGCCCCTGTCTAGCAGGGCAACTGACATGATCCCCAGGGTGAATTACCTATCTCCCATCCAGTCATCAAGGTTCCTTTTGAAGAGGGCCAATGAGGTGCTCTGCTTGACATGTATGGGCAGTCTATTCCAGAGTATGAGGAGTCTCTGGGTCAGGAACATATCCCTCCAGCATGTTTTGTTCATTGTGATGATAAGGTTTCGATCCATGGAGCGTGTGGCTCTGAGGGATTTGGATTTCTTTAAGTGGAGCATGTCCATCAGCTCAGGGTTTGACATGGCCTTATATGTTAAGCAGAGATTGCCTCTGAGTAGATGATATGCCACAGAGTATAGCTGAAGTTTTTTTAGATGGTCAGCATATGACATCTGCCTTAGGCCTGTGATTCTTTAGTGAGGTATTTCTGTGGCCTTTCCAGCTGTTGCAGATGTCTTGTGAGGTACATACCATCACCAAGGGCTTTAGTTTCTCTCCAGTTGAGCTACCCCAAAGCAGAACTGTGAAATGTTCTTCGGAAAGTTTTCCGCTCTTACATTTGTCACCCTTCATGGCGAGGCTCCTGTCAGGCATCACCTTGAAAGAGTCTGCACTCGTCAGTGTTAAAGAAGTCACCATCTTTGAAGCTTGTGGTGAAGTCCAGGAACATTTTGATGAACTCTTCCACAATTTCTACTGGAATTTCCTTGGATTCACCACACAAGACTTTCTGGGAGATCTTGTGTCGCTTAAATTTCTTAAGCCAACCATTTGATGGTTGGAAATATGACACCCTGGATTCCTGTGTGAATTTTTTTAGCAACGTCTTCGATCATCGGCCTGGAGATTCAGGTGTTAACTGCTATCATTTGTTTGAATTAGCTTAATGTGGCTTCATTGAGAGAAGTTTTCCTCCCTTTTCCGCTCTACGTCTCCGCTTTCCTTACCATATCTTTTCAGGTACTCATGTTTACATTGCTGGATGTCGCTAACTGTTGTCTTGTTAACACCAAAATGTTCTGCCATCTTTCTTTGGCTGCTGCGTTCCATAAAATTTAGAAAATCGACCTTTTCTTCAATGTCAATTATGAAGGTTCTGCTGTATTACACATTAACTGTAAGACTCAATCAGAGGAGGTTAGAAGAGATTGTGAAGGGAGACTGGAAAAGCAATGTACAAAAGAGAAATGGAAAGACATATGTATGGCTCCCAAGTACAGAGCAAAGTCCATAAGGTTTAGTGTCATTGCTTGGAAATGTTTGCATACGTATTTTTATAGTCCAGGCAGACAGGAAAGAATTTTTCTTCAGGTAGCAAATGTTGGAAGTGTAATTGGGAGGAAAAAAGTAACTGAGAACATATGATTTGGGAGTGTAATGAGCTGGCAGATTTAAAAAATTCTTTATAGAGTGTTCTGTCAGAAATATTGTGTGAGCAAATAGCTGAAACTAAGGAAATTATTTTTTGAGCTGGGTCATAGGATCTGAATTGGTGATAGTAAGGCCTTAAGTTTATTCTGTTGACTGCCAAAAAAAGGAATTATTAGAAAATGGAAATCAAACCCTAAACCAACTGTTTTTGGAGTATTTAATATTATAAAAGAAATAAAAGCACTGGAAGAGGGATCTTCAAAAAAGGGAAAGAGCAAATTGCATAGTAAATGAAAATTGTGAGAACAATACTTGCAGAGTGATGAGGAAGATGAGTGTAGTTTAAGGGAAGTCAGGAATTCAGCAGTGTATATAATGTTGGACAGATAGTTACAAAGAAAGAAAGATGTGCTGTATAATGTATGTAAATGGAACAAAGTGTTAATATGGTTTGGTTTCTTTTCTGTTAAAGAATGTGTGCCTGTATTTCGAATGATAATTTTATAAAAGTATTTAGAAAAAAAAAAAGAGATGGACTGTTCTGGCTGCCTTCTTTTGGGGTGGAAGGATCTTTGAGCAAGGTTCTTATTACCTCATAGAAGGTATAGAAAAGAATAAATGGGCATTGATCATGAATGTTGGGTCGGTGCAGGTTCTGTGTGACGCACAACTCTCTCACACCTTTGCCTGCTTTTTATACCACTTCAGCAGCTAGAAAAGGGCAGTCCCGCAATCTTGTACCCTCCGGTTCTGCTTGCTAAGTCCCCCCCTCAAGCGGCAACGTTTGCAGCAGTCTTGCATTTCTAACAGACCTGGTTATAGGAGGCTAGTTCTCTTCCCTAGCATGGTAAATTATTGCTAGGAACTATTTGGTTCTGGAGATGATTTTTAACAATAATATCTTGGAGCTTCATGTAGAGTTCCCATGCCAAGACTGGATGGAGGTCATTGAACACATGTAGTTTGTACATCTCAAAGGGGCCATGCAGCCTCTTGCTTTCTTGGAATGAAGAAAGAGTTTATTCTTGCCTCTTCCTTATTCTAGAGTGTATGGAGGGAAAGTGATTTATTTTCAGTCCTGAATCTTGCCATCTTCATTACACGTATCCCATTTGTAATGATTGATCTATTTCGTACAGAGTATCATATGAATCGATCTGCACAGGTGCCTTGATTGTCTGGCTGGATATCTTTTATTTCATCAGGAAATTTCTTTTGTACCATTTTTAGTATGAAGTTTATCTGTGCTAGAGTATTTATTTAAGTTTATTTAAGTTTTAGCCATAATTATAGTGACTTTACAAATAAATGATTTTTTAGTTTTACCAAATCTTAAATGATTGATCATTTTCCCTCCTAGGCACTTGACTGGTGGTTGCCTTTTCCTCAGTTCTTCCTTGGATGCAAACTCAGTGCAGATTTATGCAAACTCAGTGCAGATTCACCATAAACTCAGGAGACTACTCCTTTGTCCATTCTGAGAGGATGGTATTTCATTAACTTGAAGGTCAACTACAGTGTCAGGCTTTCATGTTCTTGGAAGCTGCTGGAGTTCTGGGGAAGAAACAGGTTTAGGTAGAAGACCAAACCGTCTCTCCCAGGCCTCATGGCCTCTAGTGTCTTTTTTTTTGTCCTATGCACCTTCTTCAGCCTTTTTCACATTGAGGTACTACTGGTTCCCCAGTTATCACACCAGTCATTTTTTCTGGGTCCTACCCATCACTGAATCTGGAGAGCTGGGCAATTCCCACTGATTTCATTATGACCTTCCTTTAGTCATCACTGAACCTGTTAAATTTTCTGAAGACAGATGATTTAGTAGTATGATGGAGAGATTTACAAGTGGGTTGTTGAGCCCGCATAGGGCCTTCCTTGCTGCTGAGTAATTATTTCTTTTAGATAGAGTTATTCACAAATCTGCTCAAGCTTAGGGTAACAGTTTTCTCTTTCAGATTCTGTAGAGAGAGATGAGACCCAGGTTTTAACTGTTTCAGTCTGTTAACCAGGTTAATGTAACAAACTTGTAAATGGTGGCATGCATTTATACATTATATGCAGAGAGGCAGTGTGGTTTTGGCAGTGGTACATTGACCAGAGAATCACTCTCAGCATTGTACAGGAAGGAAATATGCCACCAGATGTCATGAGCTGCTCTTCCTGCCCTGTCTTGTAACTGAGAGCAATGCAAACCTTTTTGTTGAATATCTTGGTGTGGGCTACCTGGGAGATTGATTTATTGCTTTTGTTTATTAGGATGGGAATGTCTGACCGAATGAAATTACTACCCTTATCAGCGGAGACCCAGGTCGAAAAGCTCCAACATAAAATACACTGCAGTAGACCAAAAAAAAATGAAGCACAAAACCATAGAATAAACGATAATACACCAATATTTTTTCCACTACAGAGATGTATTCTCATCATCTTAGCTTAGTCGAGAAAAAGAAAGTTGGTAATGGGTACCTTCTATCTTCATTGCCCTTCCCCTCTTCCCTCTCCTTTTTGTGCCTCTTAACAAAATTCATAGACTGGCGTTACCACCTCCTGGAAGGTTGTTTCAGCCTCTTAAGTCTCTTATCGGGATTCATCCTAGTAAAGGTTACACAACTCCAAATGTTAAGTTGACAATCCATTCCATCTTTGCACCTGATTTGTATATTGTCTGGCTGAG